>NC_046990.1:2779916-3079916 GCF_009769545.1 Cyclopterus lumpus
ATATGCCCATAGACTGGCAGTGTAAATCCACAGATATGCCCAGACTGGCGGTGAAACCCCCCAGATATGCCCATAGACTGTAGGTGTAACCCCACAGATATGCCCATAGACTGTAGGTGTAACCCCACAGATATGCCCATAGACTGTAGGTGTAACCCCACAGATATGCCCATAGACTGGCAGTGTAACCCCACAGATATGCCCATAGACTGTAGGTGTAACCCCACAGATATGCCCATAGACTGTAGGTGTAACCCCACAGATATGCCCATAGACTGTAGGTGTAACCCCACAGATATGCCCATAGACTGTAGGTGTAACCCCACAGATATGCCCATAGACTGGCAGTGTAACCCCACAGATATGCCCATAGACTGTAGGTGTAACCCCACAGATATGCCCATAGACTGTAGGTGTAACCCCACAGATATGCCCATAGACTGTAGGTGTAACCCCACAGATATGCCCATAGACTGTAGGTGTAAATCCACAGATATGCCCATAGACTGTAGGTGTAGGGTAGGCGTGGTTACCTTACAGTCGTTGAGTGATCCTGTATCTCTGCATTTGCAGTTCTGTGTGACATGTTTACGTTCTAACTTGAATGTATTGTGTCATTTGCTTTAGATCTGTGTTCGCTAGTGTGTATTTTTTCACCAAGGTCGAGAAGAACACATTTCAAAAGCCAAAAGTCATACATATCCTGAAAAAAGAAGTGCATGCCTGGGCATTACAGTGTTGAGGTTTTACATTCATTATTACAATGAACATTGTATGAAATTCTTAGTATGAAGTTAGTACAGAGTCAGTCTTGCCTAAGGAATAAATAAAAGGTATTGAAGTTGGAATGGTGTTTGTCTGTATCTTATTTAGTTTTTATTTGCATTCATATATTTCTTATAATTCTTTTTAGCTTATAAATTGTAGCAAACCACAAGGAGAATGAATAGAGAAACTGTAAAAGAAAATTGGTAATCTAATTACAAAATGTAAACAGGGGAGGAATTTTGAGATCTTGATTTGCATAGTGGTTTAATTAAATTGTCTAATACAAGGGTTTGATACAAGATGTCTCATGCCAATCGTCCCACCGGACACATACAAAGCTCATTTTGAGCAGGACATTATGTTGTTAACATGATAAGCCAACAAGGATCTATAAGAACATGTGCACAGCCGAAAAAGTGATTGCAGTTATTCTGTGTGGTGTTCCTCTTTACAGAAATATACCGTTAATCATCTGAATTATCTGAAGAGCCTTGCAGACACAAGTCCAGCCCAACTGATTTCGGAGCACAGCTTAACAAAGCCCTTGTAAATCAAGAAGGGAATTTAAGTTCAGCTTGATATCTCCTGCAGCGTCTCACTTTCTCTCCCTCTCTCCCACTGTTGACTCTCCAATAGAGAAAAGGAATACCATAAAAAGGTTTAAAAATAATAAAAACTGAAACAGTGACCACCACACACACGCCAATACGCACACATTATTAATACAATGAATACAAGCGTGCCTCTCTCTGTCTCACACAGACACACACACACCCTATCAATATTTCAGCATCTAATTACCCCAGCAGAGGTCTGGGACAAAGGTTGTGTGCAGCCATGGCCTCTGTGCGTGAATGTGTGTGTGTTGTCTAAACATATCAGATTTTACATCTGTAGATTAAGGACAATTACCAACGTTTTCAGACAGTCTCTCCTGGAAGCCGTTTATACTGCTACACATCAACAGTGACAGTGACAGAAATAGATGTGTGAAGGAGGACAAACCTCCAACTGGCAACTTGCAGCTTGAAGCGAGTGTAAAAGTTCTGTTGAAGCATAGTGGCAGCCCCCCCACCCACCCCCACACACACACACACACACACACACACACACACTTTATAACGCATACATTGATTAGCCTGAACAGTTCCACACTGCAAGTCGCAATCTGTAAACCCAAATCTAATTCCTGCCCACTCACCCCACCCCCACTGGGCGAGGCAGACGGGCAGAGTGAAACCCTCTAATGGGACAGCTGTGGACTAAAATCGAACCCAAAAGGGAATTGATTATGAGTAACTTTCTGGGTCGACCCAAATGGAAGTGAAAGGCGAAGGGCTTCTACTGGGCAAAGGAGGTTCGTACGCATTTACATTTCCAGTGCAGTTTGTTTTTGTATATGGGCCAATAAAATTAATGGAAATGATAAATGGAAAAATAGAAACTTTCTTACGAGACAAGTAGATAAACTATAGAACACCGTTCTATTTAGCTTTGTGAAGCTTTTGCACGGTGGCAGTTCTAAACGTTTGTTTTGAACATGTGGTTATTGTTGTGAAACAACAACAATGTGACGTAGTTACGTACTAACTTTGGAACGTGTTTGACTTAAAATAACTTCTATTCACACAAACTGCGGTCCTCTGGGTGAAAGCTATACGGGACTATTCCGGTTGTGTGGATCTATCCATCTGGAGTCATTTTTGATTAAACTGTCCATCGTGAGACTGACTGTGTCACAGGAGGGCAACATTAAATCAGTTGAGTACTCTTAAGAAAAATGTTTAGATACTGGACTTTTTGATAATCTAAAAATGATCTATTGCTAGTACAGTACAGTAACCAGTGGACGTGTTTAACTTTTCCTTGATTCCCTTTGCATGTGACTTTGACATGGAGTGGAAGGAGACCAAAACGGAGCTAAAAGAGCAAAGATTACATTCACATTTGACAAAACTTAATTGCAATTGTTTCTCTGTATCTAAATAAGCAGCTGTTTGCTAAAACATCCACACTGTTTCATTAAAAGTGACAATATCAGATCTACTTTCCATTCCCCCAAAGAGCCAAAAAAAAGTTAATTAATTGAGCTTTAATGAACGGATGTTGTGTCCTCAGGCGGAATCTGCCCACATCGGCAGGATTGTGTTGAAATGTGACGCGTTGGCACAACCTCGGCTACACCCAGCTCAGAAAATGATATCGTAGTGTTTACATCAAGATAAGCATATAAAAGCGTTGTGAGTACACAGGGAGGGGCTCAAATTCAGAGGTTGTAAATAAAACCGAAGTACAAAGTTTTGCTACAAAGTGTGTTGATTTTTTTTTTTTTAAATACACAAAAATCATACAACTGTATTTATTAATAAATAATCAAGCACAACAAATGTATTTAGAACTTGTGTTACCCCCTTGTATTAAATCAAAAAGCCTGAAAGTTTAATGAAAGAAAGTAATTACGAAAGTGTAGTTGAGCAAATCATCTGATACCAAACTACTAAAGTTGTTTTTGTGCCTAAACTTAAGTACGAGCAAGATGTATTTTTATTTCCATTTTGTCCTCATATTGTGAGATACTAAAAAACACAATTCAATCATGTAATCAAAAATGTATGTTGTTTAATTTGGAGGACTTGTTTGTTTCCTCACTAGAATCAGTAACAACAATAGATTATTAATTGATGTCTTATACAATCTACCATTGACAAAATGTTCCAAAGCACAGGTACACAAAACAGTGTATCTCCTGATAAACTAAACCAATAAACTACATCTGAGATCTTCAGCTCATTGGACTTCTGATGTGCGTTGGACGGTTCTAACGTCGTCCATTCATTCCTCATCGGGCATTAACCAAAAACCAAAGTTTATAAGAGGACGTTGTCATGGTGACGTCCCCAATAAGTTTGTGGATTGATGTTTTGAATCCTTGAGTTCGGCGCCATCTTGATTATGGCCGTTGTCATGTTGTTTGTTTGGCAACCAATGAACGGAAGTGACCATATTGGGAATGAGGAGGAGTGACGTAGAGACACCGTATACGGCTCTCGCAGTGGTAGCAACCTGTCAATCACAGTAAGCCCACCGGAAGCATACTTTTTGGTCTATTTTATTCTAAATGGACCATCATTTACTAAATGAACGTCATGCTGTATTGAAGAAAACTTGAAACTAGAGATTGAGCCCATAAACTCATGTTTACAATGTTTAATGAGGGAATAAATCAAGAGAGAAGTAGAGTCATTTTCTATAGACTTCTATACAACCAGACTTATTTTGCCCCCTGCTGGTCAGTAGTTGTAAGACATTTCAACGTCGGCTTCACTCGGTAGAACGGAGGTTGCCGCCTTGTAGTGTAATTTATTATTAGTGACAAACAAGTGTTTACATTATTTTTTACAGACATCTCTCACAATAATGGAAACCTCTACCATAAACACGAGCACTACTCAGGGCTGCTTCGGTTTGATAAAGTGTTGAATCACTAACAGCAAACAGCTGGAGGTGTGTTGTATCTGTGTTCCCTGCATTGTGGACATATCACGATACACTTCTAGAGAAACCTTGAATATTTAACTGCTAATATGTCAGCAGGACCACAAAGCAAAAATACACACACACAATAAGGAGTATGCATAAAGCCACCGTGCGTCTATAAGCCTACCGTTTGTCTATAAGCCTACCGTTTGTCCTTACCCTTTCGTGTGAGCTGAACTCTTCTCGACCTCTCGCTCTTCTGTCCTTCCTGTGTTCCACTTTTGGTCTTACCAAAGACGTCCTCCTCTGTGGCTGCAGGGATGAAGAACCAGTGTAGGAACCAGTTAGTCCCACTGCAGGAGCTGTAAGAAAAAAGAGGGACACCTTTATCTCTATTTTTCCTCCAACCTCAGACCTTTATGTTTATGTCCCTCCCCCCTCTCTCTAACTCTCAAAGGTCTCTTTGCCACTTTGTTTCACTCCTTACTTCTTATTCTCTTCGTCTGTTCTTTCCTCCTTCTCTCCTCTCTCGTTCATGTGAAGGTGTACAGAGGTGGGAGTGAATGACTCCCTCCTCCTCCTCCCCCTTTCTTGTTGGTATTAATGGTGACACGGCAAGCTGCTCATTCACTGCCACTGATCCCAGTTACAGAGAGAGAGAGTCAGTGGGGGGTGATGAAGACAATAAAGGAGGTTGTAATTAGACACAGAGGCACACACACATCCCAGTGGTAGAAAGTACATTTACTCAAGCACAAATACTTGTACTTGCCTTTACTTGAGTATTTCACTTTTAAGCAATGTTATACTTGTTGATACGTTACATATATACATACAGACATATATATACACATATATATATATATATATATATATATATATACACACACATACATATATATGTGAATATGTATGTATATATACATATATATATATATATATATTAAATTCAATACAAAAATTAGAGGGCTTTACAATCTGTGCACATAAGATGCAGAAAAGCTGGTTCATGCATTTGTTACTTCCAGACTAGATTACTGCAACTCCTTATTATCAGGCTGCTCTAATAAGTCTCTTAAATCCCTCCAGTTGATCCAGAATGCTGCAGCTCGTGTACTCACAAAAACTAAGAAAAGAGATCACATGACTCCTGTATTAGCTGCTCTGCACTGGCTCCCTGTAAAATCAAGAATCACATTTAAAATTCTTCTCCTCACCTACAAAGCCTTGATTGGTGATGCACCATCATATCTTAAGGAGCTTGTAGTACCATATTGCCCCACTAGAGAGCTGCGCTCACTAAATGCGGGGCTACTTGTGGTTCCTAGAGTCCTAAAAAGTAGGATGGGAGCAAGAGCCTTCAGTTATCAAGCTCCTCTTTTATGGAACCAGCTTCCACTTTCAGTCCGGGAGGCAGACACAGTCACCTCATTCAAGAATAGACTTAAGACTTTCCTGTTTGATAGTGCTTATAGTTAGGGCTGAATCAGGTTTGCCCTGGTAATGACGAGCAGAGACCAGAGAAATGCTGCTCAGTTCATTTTAGTTCAGTTGGAAAGCCAGTTTCCCTCAGTGTGTTGCTTGAACATTTAATCATATTTATTCAAATAAAAAACGGAAAGCTGCATTGAAGCTGTTCTTGAGGTTTGTCTTTGACCCGACACTTTACGTCTGTTCCAGTCATCAGACTCTATTTTGAGAGGAAATACATGAAGAACTGTGGTGAAACAGAAAACTCATTAGAATGGGTTATTGAAGCAAAAAAACACAACATTACAAATAAAAGACCTACATTCAGAATTATGGATGTAAACACTACAGAAGATAGTTCTTCATTATCAAAAGTAATAGGACTCTTTATGCAGAATAAACTCTTTTAGAGAGCTATAATATAATAAACAGCATGTTATTGGATCATTATTACTCATTAACATCTAAGTAGCAGAACCTCAGCCCTCCAGGAGGAACCGGTTTGGAACCCTTATTTCTTAGAATGTAGAAACTATAGCTGACATATCAATGCAGTGGAGTAAAAGTCTAAAGTACTATGAAATGGAAATAGGTTACTTCAGAGCAAAGGGTGGATCATTTGGTTCTTTCTACCATTGATTAAGAGGAAAAGGAAGAAGAAAAGGAGGAAGAGCAGGCAAATGGAAGCCTCTGACCAGAGTGGTTTGAAAGAACATTAAAGCTCTTCTCTTCTCCTTCTCTTCCTTGTGGAAGACTTTTCCATCCGACTGCATCTTCCAGCTCAGTTTGATGTCGTTGTTCATCCCATGGCCCTTCAGCCTCTGTTTGAGCTGAGAGACAAAAACATCCCCACGAATCATCACGTAGGGGTCCGACACTGGAGTGACAAACAAACACACACACACACACACACACACACACACACACACACACACAATTAATGTGTGATTGTACAGAGCAGAGAAAATGAAAAGGACTGTAGAAGAAAGATAGAGAACGATTCAGGCACTAGGGTCTCACCAGTGGTGTAGTGTCAAGTACTGTACTCAAGCACCATTTTGAGGTACTTGGATTTGACTTGAGTATTTCTATTTTATGCAACTTTATACTTTTTACTCCATTACATTTATTTGATAACTTTAGCTGCTACTAACTTAATAATACATAATGGTGTATTATGATAAATTGAGCATCTCCACCTTTACCAGCTGCAGCACACATTACTCATTATAATCCAGTAATATAATAACAATTATATTCTGAAATGGGTCATTCTGTATAACTTTTGGTACTTTAACAAAATATTTTGAATAACCGCAAACACAGCATAACCTGGATGAATACATGCCTTGCAGCTGTCTGTTATCATTTACATTCAGACTGGTCATCGACGTTACAAAGCTGCTACTGCCATCGACTGGCCAAAAACGACATTGCGCTACAGCTGCTTCAGCTGACAGCAGGTCAGTTTTAAAAGCGACCCAAAGTATGTAAATAATAACCAAAACCCGAAAGGTGGGGTACAAACTAAAACAATAATAATTTAGGACATAAAAGTGACACACGGAAATGTCCAAAGTGCCTAAGAAACCCAGCAAAAGACTGCATATTATATATATATATATATATATATAAAACAAAATATAATAAAATATAAATGTATTCATTCATAATAAAACTATAACACTTTTTATTTATTTTATTTGTATTGAATATAAAAATAAAATAAAATGTTTTTTAGTAACTTCTCAGAAAACTTCACCTACATTTTGATATTATTGTAGGTGTGAATGTGAGCGCGAATGGTTGTCCGTTATGAGCCCTACTGGCGACCTGTCCAGGTAGAACCCTGGTGCGCTGAGCGCACCCGCGACCCTAAATAGGATAAGCGGTTTGGATAATGCAATGCAATGGAACTTCATGTCGGCATATTCGTTTCAGATGTCAAGCAAACATCTGACGCCTGCAGAGGTCCCGCAGGAAGCCTGGGTTGTGATTCACTTTTTGCAATTAGGTTGAAATATGTTCTCTCTGCAACTATAGCTCACATTGATGTTTTTGCTCCACGCCATTGCCCTGAACAATCCTCACCCGAGTTTGATTAAAACCGACTAAGTGGTGGCTGCACCCGCGCAGGGCTCTCTGATTGATAGGTCTATTTATCTTTTGAATTAAAATTCTAAACAAAAGAATCATTTTGGTATTTTGTGCTGTATTATATACACTCACTTGACAGTTTATTTGTACACTTATGTACAACTAATTTCATCTGAGAAGCTACAACAGCCTTGCAGTTTACTGTCTCAGTTTAAAGTCTTGAAAACACACACACACACACACACACACACACAGCGAGCTGACCCTGCAAGAAATAGAATACAAATGGCAGTGCAGTTAAAGAAATATAATGCAGTAGTGAGATGCAGAAATTGATTGATATCCTTGAATCTGGTTCAATTAAACAGCAAACAGAAAAGTCTTCAATCTGGATTTAAAGGAGCTGAGGGTCTCTGAGGGTCTCAGCAGACCTGCAGCTTTCAGGGACCTTGTTTCAGATATGTGGAGCAGAAGAACTGAACGCTGCTTCTCCCTGTTTAATTCTGCCTCTTGGAACAGGAAGTAGACCCGTCCCAGACGACCTGAGGGGTCGGGATGGTTCATAAAGGAGCAGCAGATCACAAATGTGTTTAGGCCCTAAACCATTCAGTACTTTATAAACCAGCAGCATGATTTTAAAGTCAATTCTTTGTTGGACAGGAAGCCAGTGCAAAGACCTCAGAACTGGAGGGATGTGATCCACTTTCCTTTAGGATTCACAGAAATTCTATTATTACTTTAAATTCCCCTAAAGTAATAATTACATCTGTACATATTCTGTCCACTTGTTAGTTTCTAAAAATTTGAAAAACATGTGCCTCTTCACTCCTTTCCCCTTAATTAACCTGAGGATGTACACCGTTTTTAACAAGGGAATGCCATCCACCCATATCCTGAGCTAAGTTCCCCACTGACAACACAACACACACACACACACACACCGTAACAATCCTCAGTGAGTGATATAAATAAACAAGTGCTCCATTGAGCCGCGACCAGTCAAGCTCCCAGAAGCCGAGAGTTGCCTCTTGTACGTCACGGGCGCCTCCTGTTGCCAAGCACCCTCACACATCACCCACCTCTGTAACACCTTTAAAAATAAAAAAAAATCCACGTAAAATAATTCAGACAAATGCTGCTTAAAAAACGTTCAAAATTCCTTTGGGATAGTGCAAGGGCTTATATTAAATTGCATAGTATAAAACACATAAAGAAAGAGTATATTGGATATGTGGATATTTTTGTAACAACTTCGTGCAGAAATATCATCATTTAAAAGGACTCAAAGCTTAGCAGGGCTGAAAACTAATTATTCCGACTGATGCTGTTTTGGCATTGATCCCCTCCACCAATGCATGTTATGTGGCTAATCAATCCATCCTAACCAATTCACCCTGTTGGCGGTTGGGGAGAGCACAAAAGTGAGGACTGCCTCTCTGTGATGGAAATAGTCGGGTCGCAGTGGCAGCAGACCCAGCAGGCCGAACTAGGCTTCCCTTTCACCCGCAACATTGTCCAGCTCATTCTAAGGGATCCCGAGAACGTTCCCAGGCCAGCTGGGAGATATAATCCCTCCAGCGTGTCCTGGGTCTTCCCCGGGGTCCTAACTAATTCACCCTGTTGGCAGGAGGGCGGTTGGGGAGGGGACAAAAGTGAGGAAACTGCCTCTCTGTGATGGAAATAGTTGGGGAGGGTAGGGGAGGGGAGACGGAGGAGGCGTGTGACGAGCCTACGAGGGAAGAGAGAGCGAGAGTGAAATTTGAAACTCTCACCAGAGCTCCGTCATTACAGCATCCATCCAGACAAAGCCAGACTTGCCTGCTCTCTTAACCCCAGGATCATAACCTCGAGGTCAGACATGGACAACGGCAACTCCAACACGCTGATGCTGGCGTTCAAAGAAGACCCCGCACTGACCGAGGTTTGGTTCTCACACGTCTGTTGTCAAAATATGTGTGTGCAATGTTTTTTTTTAAAATTATTATTATTATTATAATAAAATAGAATTGAATGGACAAAGATTCAAACTAATGTGATAAGAAAAGATTGTAACGAAACATGTAATGTATTGCTATTCTTTTTATTGTTGGCCAACTTTTCAAAGTTCACTTTCTTTGGAGATTTCTACTTTTCCATTCAAAATCTGCTTTGTTTTCTATACGGTGTCCGGTGCTTTGAATGTTAGTGATCAATAGCTCTACTCATCAGAAACATTGACGACTAGCATGGCAGTGTGCCTCAATAACTACTCTAACCGCCCGTCTGGCTGCCGGTTAATGTGCTGAAAGAAAAGTGGTTTTAGAGCAACAGCGATCAGTCGACCAATCCATCGGCATATTGAAAGAAAGATCGTCAGCAATTCTTTTTGACAATTGATTAGTTAATCATTTAAGTCATTTTCAATTACAAATGAAAAAAATCTCACTGCTTCCAGCTTCTCTTATGAGGGGTTTTCTGATCTGCTGCCCTGATGCGTTTAATCACATTCTGTTTATGAAGAAGTGTGCTTTAATCTCAGGATCACCAACAACACTTCGTTGTTTTCTGTTTGTAATTTAGCATTCTTGTTCATTTTAATGTTCTTATGGATTCAACATCGTCTGTACTGAATGAAGGACAGCAGATATTTTGCACTGTTCTATTTTCATCCCTCATTAAAACGATGTTCGTTTGATGTTTAACAAAACATTGAACGAGAAGCCCATTGTCTTTTGATCCTTCACAACTATTTTGATAATTCAATACTCATTTTAATCACTTTTCAAGCAAAATGCCAGATAAAGGGCACACACACAGTCTAGTTCTCTCCAACCCATTTCATCCATCTCTTCAACATTCTCTGCAGATGATGCGTCTCCGTGTGTCGTCTCTGCAGCGCTCGGGGCAGAAGCGCCAGGACGGCGAGCGTCTGCTTCTCCCCCACGAGGCCGTGTACCGGCTGGACTTCCACAACCAGGAGCTGAGCTTCTCCCGCTGGTACTTCTCGCTCGCAGCCCACGGCCGTGTCACCATCACCGGCATCTGCCAGCACTGGACCCCTGACCTCACCCACCTGATGACCCGTCAGCTACTGGAACCAATCGGAACATTTTGGCGAAACGCCGAGGACCCGGAGGAGTCGCCGCTCAAGTGGCTGGAGGCGGACATGCAGGAGTTCGGCGAGAGGATCGCAGAGCTGGCCAAGGTCAGGAAGGTCATGTACTTCCTGTTTGCGTTCAAGGATGCCGCGGAGGCTGCGAATCTCAGCTGCTCGGTGGAGTTCACACTGGACAAATGATGCTTCACTGTTTGTCAGTAGAATCCTTTTAGTGCATATTTTTGTAAATGTTTTTCTCCTTTGACCTTTAGAAAAACATCCAGCTAGAGAAATAAAAACACATTATTTTCATATTTCCTTTCATGTCTTAGTCTTACTGATTAAAGTGTAATTTTACAGTAACAAGATTGTATTTGTGCACTACTTATTTAATGCTGCTACTGTCCATTCTAAAACAGCCAACAGTATATTGAAGCACTTAACAAGCCTTAAAAAAAGTATTTTTCACAAAATAAATCACACATTTACTCAAAAGAAAGAAAGAATGAAACATGACATTTATTTACTACTATTCTATTTGAATGGAACTAATCCTGTTTGTTTCCTGGTGCCACTTAAAAGATCAACGTGTCATCAACATCATCAAATAAAAACAATTAACAATTGGAGAGCCATGTAGCCCTTCCCCCAAGTGGGGTAATCGGATTGGGGCCTTATTAGCCCTCCACCGGCCACAGGAGAGGCAGCAACAGTAGCAGCAGAACAAAGTAGCAGCAAAAGTCAAATATTCACTTTGCATGACCGTCGGCCTGACACAAAAGTCAGATCAATGGAGTGACATCTATTAAAGATCGACTGAAAGCTGTCTGTGTGCTCTCATTGGTGCTGGTTGTTAACAGTGTTGCTGGACAGAGCAAGGGGGAGGGCGGCACGGGACAAGAGGGGAGGAGACTAGGAATGGAGGAAGCAAGGAGGAGTGCTGTGTAACAGCTAGAGGAACTACCAAAGAGTGTCTGTCTCCCTGTGTTTATAGTTGGACGGAAGGGAAGCAGCAGGAAACAATCCAGGGTGGTCTGTTTCCAGCTACAGCACCTGCTCATACGTTATCATAGCTCCCAATTGGATTCCAGTCAAACTTTCCACCCTACAGGAGCAATATGCTGGCAGTAACATGGTTTTTACACTGTATTTTTGCTTAGTAAGAAAAACAGAACTGCTTCAGTATGGACAGAAACACGACAGAAGTAGGGAAAACATCAATAAAGGTTAATTCAAATATAATCTTCAAAAATGTATTTAGCATTTGCAGTTAAAAGATAAGAGATAAGATAAGCCAGTAAGTGCCTGCTTTAAGATTTTCATTTTTGGTCAGATTCCTTTCAGGGTGTGGGAAGAGCATGAGATGAAATAAAAGTGAGGGACTATATATAACATTTTTAGCTCGTCACTTCCTATTTTTTTAGAAAAACAAAGAGTATGATTTAATGCATCTGTAGGAAATGCATCTCCCCTTTACTAACATTGCTAAATAAGTGATACAAATAAGTACTCATTTGTGTAAGAAACAAAAATTATTCATATCTTAAAGAAACACACACCATCTTTTAACGCTAGAAGACGATCACCAACCCTGCCTTTAACCATTGAGCTCATTTTGGCCCACGGGACGGCAATTTCCGGGTCTCTGTGCCGTGGAAATGTCGTCAGAATTGTCGTCAAAGTGCTTGTCGTTGTCCTTAATCACACAAGAGGCTTAGTGTGTGTTTGTGAACGGGTGTCAGGACAACTGGCTGCTCCGCCGAGGCAGTGACGCTTAAAACGGGCTTTAGCTTCCCTTCAGCTCATGGAAAAGTGAGAGCTGCAGAGGAACTCTGAGACCAGACAGGAGGAGCGAGGTAACCAAGAGTGGAAAAAACACACACAAACACACACATACGCACACGCCCATGACTCCAATAATACAGCCTCCTCATGTTGGTAATGTAATTGTTTGAAAGGCCAAACCAATGTGTTCTGCACATGTGCTTTTGAGCAAGGTGCTGAACCCACTATAGATCCCGTTCAAACGTGCGTTGAATTAGAACTCATTCTTGTTGGGACATTCATGTGTTTCTGCAACTAGTGTAAAAATAATCATTCCTGTTTTTTTAAACATTGTTATTTGTGAAAATGAATCACAAACCATTTATTTATACTTCTATAGACTATGAAGCCTGCAGGGCGATTTCATGCAGTGAACTTGAATATTATACTAATAATAATAATTACAAAACAATACGCGATATTCAAATACTGATTTTGACATTGATTACCATCGCAACGGTTGAAGCCTTGAGTGAGCCATGTAGCAGCAGGATGCACACAGACATATATACATAACAAATAATCACACGTGTGTCTCGTCCCCCATGACCGCTTCCATCCTATATTGTGTCTGTGTGTGTGTGTGTGTGTCTGTGTGTGTGTCTGTGTGTGTGTCTGTGTTTAAAAGGGCGGCAATCTATGACAGTACACACAAATCTTAAGTGAACACACCCAGTCACACAAATCTGACACCCATATACTTGCACATACACATGCCCCACATCCATCAGCGCACGCACGCATTTTAACACAAGTCTCAAACTGACTGCTGAGCAATGCCATGAAATATTACCAGATCCATTGAGATGCTGCACTTTTTTGATCTAATTGTTTTATTGAGCAACTTAGTTGTATTTTGTTGTCTGTTTTTTTGTTTGTTTACAATATCGTTTGACTTTGTGTGTGTTCGCAATCTTGTATTCTTATGTAAATGTATTGTGTATTGTTCGGACCCCTTTCAGTACCATGGATAGCGCCATTCGGCCAAGCGTGTCAACAGACTTCTCTATGGACTTCAATATTTACCAGAGAATAATCACAAAATGCAACAGCAGCAAAAAAAGATTTAAAGTAGGACATGGATACCGTCTCTGTGTCTTTGTCTCACTTTCTGCCATAGCGTCCCTCCAGAGGCCAGACTGGAGCAGGCGACTACGAACCAGCAGTTTCCCAGCTGGCCCTGGTTCAGGTCATGGCCACTGATGCCGTCCACAAACAGATGGGGGTTGCTGCATAACTCCTAGAAGGACAAACATAACCCCGTTCTTCTTATTTCAAATAAATAATATTAACTCAGCAAAAAGAAAGAGTTTTTTTTATGAATTTCCATCTGAGAGACGTGAGGAAACATAGTAGATTAAGGCTAACCACACTTGATATAAAAAAAAGAGAATTCAGTATGAACGTGACCTTGCTTTATTATTATTGTATGTAAACAAATAGTCTTTCTTGAGCAACAAGATATTCCAAAATCTTTAAAACAGAGTTGGCCAAATGTTGCTGATTTATTTGTTACATTTTGAATTCTAAAGTTAGCCTGACGTTGCTTTACACATACAAAAGAATGATCGCGGTCACTTCCACACAGTGAGGCATGCAGCTTGTTAATTTAAAACTGGTATCGGATCTGAACTCCAACACCCAACAAGAAAGAGCAAACCACTTCTTTTTGTTCTCACCTTCGACCTTTTCCAGGTGACACTGCCGATGTGGTTGCTCTGGTAGAACAGAGACTGGTCGGTTGCGGGGAACAGGGGGTCTTCAAACAGACTTCCATTTTGCAGACACTGGCCCTCGTATGGAACCACCATCCTCCTCCACTAAAACTGACAGATTAATCAGCCTTTTTTTGTACCCTCCAATTTATTTTTGATAACAAAAAAACATTGAAAATGCCCCTCCAAACTTTGGTGTGTGAAAACAAACTGCACTGACCTGAAGCTTCTTAATTTTCTCACAAACTGTAAAGTAAAGTTACATGAAATCTGACATCATCAACAATAATCCATGGAAATGTTAACTAGCCAATTAAGGAAATGGTGTTATTACAGAAAGATTACAAAGATTATTATTAGGTAATATTACAATTTACAGTAGTGTAACTTCCGATATTATAATTAGATTTTATATAATTTACAAAATACTATTTTATCGCTTAAATATAGGTCTACCCCCCTATCCAAGCCCCCTTACCGTAACACCACGAGTAGACAAGCAATACATTTCAAGGTGGTTTGACCGAGGATGGCGGATGACGGCTCACTTGACCTCCATAGTTAACAATTAATATCCTGTTTTACTGTAGTACTTTTTACTTTTCTAGTGTCCTTCTCTAACGCTGCCAACACACGTTTAAAATAAATGTTTTTACGAGCAAGTTGTGAAAGTTATCTTGTGTCAAATTCAACTGAACAACGACGGTTAATTAAACTAACTTCAACTTCTCCGTTTAGAGTGAGTTTCCTCTGGCGGACTTCAGGGGAATGAAAGACACGAGAGCGCTAAGTTAGCTTCAACTAATCAGACTTTACCTGTTTGGTTAAGTGTCCGCTCCCCGGGTGGCTCAGGCGGCTGTTCGCCCCCTCTTCTCCCGGGAGGGTTTTGGTTGTTCCCCCCCCTCTGTCTTCAAGTCGGTGATGTGCGGAGCTTTTCAGCCGTAGCGTTAGTTAAGTTAGTTTACAACCGTCTAAGTAAAACACACATGCGCGCGCACACACACGAGGAGCTGCAACCCGCCTTCACTCAACTGAAGGCAGGAGTCAGACTATATGATGCCTTCACGTGCGGCAAGGACAACTCGGAACAATAGAGTATTGTTTGGCCTAACACTTAAGTTATTAGTGGCAGCAATACGGTGTCGAAATACTCACTCAGTTACCAGTCAAAGGCCTGCATTCAAACTTGTACTTAAGTAAAAGTACAAATGTACTTAAAGTACCAAATGAACCATGAATCAGATGTTATTATTGCATAGTAATGAATGCATTCATGTTATTTCCTTGTATTATTTATATTTCATACATGATCTGAATCTCAGTTTGTTGTCTACAAAGTAAAGAAGTGATCTTTTCTAAATTGTTTTTACTATTCGCAAACTGATACATTAATGTTAATATTATAAAACTATAACACTGAGAGACAAAGAGCCCTCTGAGCAGCAGTTCAATAAGAACAGAATAAATCAGATGCCAAACTGGAAGCTTCACATCAAAATGTGAGCAGCTTTCAATCAGTGTCAAGAGTTTCACAGTAATGCCACCTGGAACAAGCTGGAATATTAACATGTGTTCTGCTTTAGCAAAGAAAAGGATATTTGGATATTTGGATATTTTCAACAACTAAACGCATGTTCTTCTTTTGTGGCCAAAAGTATGTAAAATGTAAATAAAAAATTTTGTGCCTGAATTATACTGTTTATATCTCCGTTTATTGAAGGAAAGACAAAAAATATATACATAACAGTTGACCCCAAATTTTAGTGAAAATGTATATATATATTTTAATCAGTATTTTGTCACATTGTCAAGAATAAGAGTATCACAGAAACACCCTGAAATATCGTCATATTATTTTAGCATATTGGAAATTCAGATTCTGTCAAGAAGAAATGTTTTAAATCTATCCAGAGAACCACAGAGCACTACAACCTGTCTCTGACCTATTGATTCTGCCCAGTTTGGAAATACTTTTGAAATGTTAGTTTGCTCCACATTTTATAATTAATAGAATAAAGGCCTTGTAGTTGTGTTGCCTGTTTGCAGCTCTGAAGAGTGGAAGGTCATTGAGAGGCAGAGGAGCTGTGTCGCTGTTGCAGAATGATGAAGAGTTCCAGCGGTGAGTGGCAAGATGCGGAGAGCGAGACAAAAGCACACCGAGAGGGAAACCAGTGACAAGTCACAGGAGGAGGAGGGGATGTAGGGAGACACATGAGGGAGGCAGGGGCCTGGCGGCGGCAGATGGGGGTTGGGATCTTACCACTTCATAAATGTAATAATGTCTAACCACTTAGTAGACTGCAGTGGGCCCAAAGAAAACTCAATATCTAGAGCCCAGTTGCACTGTTGTGGTTCAATAATGATGGAGGGTCAATGAAATCAAAAATTAAATTCAACATGCAAGAACAACAGTATTCTTTCCCGTTATGGAACACTAAGGGGACATCAGTAAATAAAACAACGTGTAAATAAAACATTTGGTGTCTAAATGATTCTATTTCTATCCCTGAAAAGAAGAAAAATGTCAATATAAAATCAGATTACAAACTTTTGAATGGCAGTGTGTATTTATATTTATTTGATATATTCTGACAATGTAAACTACAACTTGTAATCGGACGAAATATACCATTGTATTCACCCAGAGTGAAATACTTCACATTTTATCAACAACAAAAAGCCACATTACGAGAAAACTTACCATCTGACAAATGATATGGAAAACATAACAATGCAAGCTATTACAATGGCAGAATCTGGAGCTGGATGTGTTTAAACAACTGTTATACTACTTTGTAAGGCAAGTATATTTGTGTAGAACTTCTCAACGAGGCAATACAAAGTGGTGTACAGGAGACACAATATCAAAGAGGCCCATATAAAAAGACACATCTACAGGATTTAAAAAAGGATACATTAAAATGAAAAAGGGTAAAATAGACAGTAGAATACAAATGACACTAAGTAGTGGTCGATACACAACATGAAGAACTTTAAACACCGACTATGCTTACATGCACACTTTTTTCGACACACTTTGCCAAGTCGGCAACATCGACAGCCCCCTTTAGGCCTCCCTCCAAAGCCACGCCCCCAAAATGAGTATAATAAATTTCATCTAATCTATTATCCGAACCGCTTATCCTATTTACTATTTGGGGCTATATGAATAAAATGAACTCGACTTAACTGAATAACCTTAGATAACAAATAATGTGGTAATGTGGAGACTATACCTTGAATAGGTAGCACTTAAATGCCGTAGTAGCACTTAAATGTCCCTTACCGATAGCACTTGTTGTTTAGCACTTAAATGGCACTTACTGATAGTACTCTGTAGTTTAACGTTATTGAAGAAATTGTACTTGCTTGATTCTTGTTGTTCTGAGTTTGGACTTATGGTTTAATGCACTTATTGTAAGTCGCTTTGGATAAAAGCATCAACTAAATGACATGTAATGTAATGTAATGAGGGTAAAATATCACAAGATATAGATATAGGATTTCATCACAATATTATTACATTGAAAGATGATACATTCTCATATTGAATTATCAGCCCTAGTTGGTGATTGTTACTTTTGACCTGAGAAATAGGCATATGCCCTGTGTCTTTTACAGAATAATATGTAAACGTGTATAGAAACTAGCTAAATATTATTTTTAGGATAATCCACCTTCAACACAGGTATTGTAACGGGCCTCAGGTAAAACACAGCGAGAGCATCAGGTTTGATCCGCACAGGCCTCCAGCGGGATGTGTATTCTTCTAGAAAGTAATATTCCAAAAAGTAAACCCTCTATTTGTGCCAAATATTTAACCCTTACAGGGCGGTAAAACTTGAGCGGAGTGGACGATTTTATTTTCCGTGGCGTGTCTCAGATGTTGGTGAGCAACGTGCTGGTCACTATTGCGACAGTGAGGGTTCCCGGCAGGTCGTTGTCGCGGTGATCGCCCTTGTCCCTCAGGTGGAGCGTCTGCTGGAATTCGCCCGGCTCGGCAGGAAGTGTCACCTGACCCAGGAAGGAGTCCATCAACGCGTTGTGGTTGTAGATCTGAGATGCACGGAGAAACGGGGAGTCACCACTTGAACGAGACGACAAAATGCATGTACACAAGTTCAGCGGTGGAATACTAAGTAGTAGTTACTCAAGTACACTACTTAAGTACAATTTGAAAAAAAAAGGTACTAAAATGTCTATTTCATGCTACATTATACTCCACTTCATCTAAAAGGATTATTTTGTACTTTTTACTGCTTCATATTTGTCTGATCACGTTGACTACTCCGGAGATTCAGATTATTAATGCAGCATAGAATCAATTAATAAATGATGATTCATAATTAGAGATTGAGCTTTATTTAGTAATAGTTACAGTACAGCAATAACATACACACACACAAACCTCAATTCTGATTGGCCGGTTGGCTTTCTTCCTGTAGAAGATCCCTTTGATGTCGAAGTTGGGGCTGCGTGTGTTTTTATAGACTGGTGAGCGAACCTTCTCTCCTTCACAACGAATTATCACGTAGGGGTCCGACACTGGAGAGACAAACACAAACACAAACACAAACACACACACACACACACACACACACACACACACACGCAGTCAGTTTCATAAAATGTATCAATTAATGTGTGATTTAAGATGAGGAAATAATGTTTGATATATTTAGTTTTCATCATCAGCTTCTGAGCTACAAAAGGAAAACACATTTCCACTGTGATTAGCAGCTACATTATTCTAGCGAACACAATGTAGGGAGCAGAGAAAATGAAAAGGACTGTAGAAGAAAGATAGAGAAAGATTCAGGCTCTAGGGTCTCACCAGTGGTGTAGTGTCAAGTACTGTACTCAAGCACCATTTTGAGGTACTTGGATTTGACTTGAGTATTTCTATTTTATGCAACTTTATACTTTTTACTCCATTACATTTATTTGATAACTTTAGCTGTTACTAACTTACTAATACATAATGGTGTATTATGATAAATTGAGCTCCCCACCTGGAGTATATAAAGCAGTTATAATCATCTCCACCTTTACCAGCTGCAGCACACATTACTCATTTTAATCCAGTAATATAATAACAATTATATTCTGAAATGGGTCTTTCTGTATAACTTTTGGTACTTTAAGTATACTTTGAGAAAATATTTTGAATAACCGCAAAATATGTTTGATAACCGCAAACACAGCATAACCTGGATGAATACACGCCTTGCAGCTGTCGGTTAGCGACGTTACAAAGCTGCTACTGCCATCGACTGGCCAAAAACGACATTGCGCTACAGCTGCTTCAGCTGACAGCAGGTCAGTTTTAAAAGCGACCCAAAGTATGTAAATAATAACCAAAACCCGAAAGGTGGGGTACAAACTAAAACAATAATAATTTAGGACATAAAAGTGACACACGGAAATGTCCAAAGTGCCTAAGAAACCCAGCAAAAGACTGCATATTATAATATAATATAAAACAAAAAATATAATATAAATGTATTAATTTATAATAAAATTATAAAACTTTTAATTTATTTTATTTGTATTGAAAATAATAAAATTTAAAAAATATGTTTTGTACAGCTAATAAAATTGCTTTGATCTGATTCAAATTGGTAATATGTCATATATGCAAATATCCTGTAAAGTGTTTCATGATGAAAAATCAAACCTACCTCCATCAGAGTCTTGTCCTGCGAGTCCATTCGCATTCAGTACGTGGATCTGAGTGACCAGAGTGGGATAACCACACAACCCGGACCAGCAGGTCTGTGGAGGTTCATGTAGAGTCAACTCCCTGCAGGTTAGACAGACACAGACAGACGGGGAAAGAGATACCTGTATTTAAGCAATAAGGTTCGAGAGGCAGTACTGTATGGTCAATAATGTCCTGTTCAAGGGTGTTGTTAGGCCCGCCGCGTAGTATTTCCTACTACAATTTGTTCATGTTGATTTGGATATCTCCATTACTTGTGCACCCGTGGAAAACGTTTCTCATGTCCCCTTCATCTCTGATAATATCGCTTCCGACCACTCTTGCTCTCTTTGCCGGTGGCTCAGTGGTGAAGTGCCTTCTCCAGCAAGGATATTATTATTATTATTATTATTATTATTATTATTATTATTATCACTCCAACGCTGTCTTTTTTTAGATTTGGTGCCCAGTAGCTTTGAAGGGAGCTTTTTTTTCATTGCGCAACATTTCATAGGTCTCAAGGTCTTTCTTATCTATGGTAGCATGACGCCCACCTGAAGTTCCTCTTCGGCTAACCACTCATCAAATTCCCCCAAAATATCAAAGTTCACACAAAACATGTTTGGTAACTGTGCAGCTTGAAATTAAACTAACAGCCACACAAAATCTACCTGTTATTTTGAGTGCGCACTGATATGGAACGCTCAAGTAAATGTAAACAGGTGTACAGGACTTTATGGCTCAATAAAGTACAACCTGTGGCTCTATCTCAACCAATCAGAATGCTTGATTTCATCTACCTGTATTATAATAGTTTGTATGCTTATGTTTTCATCTAGAACCGTATGTTTATGTTGTTGT
Organism: Cyclopterus lumpus; assembly: GCF_009769545.1. NCBI lineage: Eukaryota > Metazoa > Chordata > Actinopteri > Perciformes > Cyclopteridae > Cyclopterus > Cyclopterus lumpus. Next base: position 2,800,906 of record NC_046990.1, read on the forward strand.
TGAAAAAGGGGCTGCTTCTCTGTCAATAGCTTGAAATCAGGTGTAAACTGCACCTGTGTGGTTTAGCCCAAAGACATTAAACCTGCTGCAGACCTGGAGACATATTCACAAAGCACCCGAGGACTAAAAGTAGCTACAATGCAGAAATACTGGAGATGATGGTTCTCACAACTGTATACTACTACACAAGACCGCAGCTCTGATGATCTCAGATCAGTTTGACGTTCATGGAGTGAACAATAAATAAACTGCAATAAAACCCAAATGCTGGATATTGCATCGCAATCAATCTTCCAGTGAAATTGGTGTAGTATATAATAATCACATAAAAAATTTATAGTATAAATATAGAATCATTTAGACACCAAATATAGATTTAATTTGTTACTCACACACTGTATTAAATGTGAAACTTAAAAAAAATTAAAAAAAACTCTGAAACGGTCGCACAGAAAACAAGAGCTCAAACTAAAACGATCCCAGTGAGTCCCCACTCACCTGCAGTCGGACGACAAGTCAGTGAAGATGCGGAGCATGAAGACTCCCTCCAGGTCAGGGTCAAAGGTCGTGGGTATGATGACGTACCGCCCCTCCATCAGCTCAATGCGTCTGAACACAGACCTCGAGTTGATGTAGACGCTCCCGCCAACCTTCTGCTGGGTGACGTGCATACGGAAGATCCTGTTGAACTCCACCTGAACACAGAGAGAGCGCACAGACTTTAATAGCTGAAGACCAGAACAGTATTTCAATATTGTATTGAAACTGGCAGGGGCGTGTCCACGGAGCGACCTGGGGTGACCCCAGTATCCGTTAAGGTATGATTGTTACCTGCACGATCAAAGGCGGGACCTGAGATTGAACCCACTGTTTGACAAGTAAACTGGACTTCAAGGAGTAATTCTACTACCCCAAAATGACCATTTGCATATTAATAATAATATTATTATTATAATAATATGGTCACATGGGATATGATAAAACACTAGACCGGATAATGACCCAATTTTATTGGAGTGTCAATTGGTAAACCAACCCGGCCATTCCGAGGGCGCCTTTGCGAGCGAACCTCCATGGACCTCATCGGGCCATTTCACCAGAGCGCACGCAGATATCTCTTTGTGTTAGTCCTTGTGGATTACGCAACACGATAACCGGAGGCAGTGCCGTTGAGCAACATTTCTGCAAAGAGCGTCGCGCAGGCGCTGTTTCAGGTCATCTCCCGAGTCGGAATCCCGAAAGAGATTCTGACTGACCAGGGCACCCAGTTCATGTCAAGAACACAGAGAACTTTACGGGCTACTGGGCGTTAAGTCTATTCGGACCAGTGTGTACCACCCACAGACCGACGGTCTGGTGGAGCGTCTAAATAAGACTTTGAAGTCCATGATCCGTAAATGTATTAGCGAAGATGAACGTAATTGGGATAAATAGCTCGATTCTCTGTTTGTAGTGCGGGAGGTCCCCCAGGCCTTCACGGGATATTCTCCCTTTGAACTGTTGTTCGGCAGGACTCCGAGGGGGGTGCTCGACCTGATTAAGGAAAACTGTGAGGAGTGACGAGATCCAGTATGTCCTGGACCTGCGAGCAAAACTCCACACACTGGGAAGGATGTCACGTGAGAATGGCTGTACAACAGAGGAGCCAGGCTGAGGCAATTCACACCGGGAGAGAAGGTACTTGTATTGCTTCCTTCTTCCAGCTCTAAACTCCTCACGAAGTGACAAGGGCCCTTTGTGGTCACACGGCGAGTGGGGGATGTCGACTATGAGGTGGTGCGTTCTGACAGGGGCGGAGCTACACAGCTCTACCACCTCAACCTCCTAAAAGCATGGAGGGAGGCGGAGTCTGTTTCTCTGGTGTCCTCGGTATCTGAGAGAGAGGACCAATCCGGCCTCGCTCCTTTGTGAAGACCATCTCTCCGGGACCCAGAGAACAGACATTGCCCAGTTGCAAGAGCGGTTTGCTGACATGTTCTCTCTCCTGCCAGGACGCACAAACCTCATAGCGCACCAGATTGAGACTCCTCCGGGCGTGGCGGTGCGGTCACGACCCTACAGGTTACCTGAACACAAAAGAAAAGTGGTTCAGAGGGAATTAGCGGCCATGCTGGAGATGGGGGTAATAGAAAAGTCCCACAGTGCCTGGTGTAGTCCAATTGTTCTTGTTGTCAAGAAGGATGGATCTATACGGTTCTGCGTGGACTATCGCAGGGTGAATGATGTGTCACGTTTCGATGCTTACCCGATGCCCCGGGTCGACGAACTCCTGGACTGACTGGGCACTGCGCGTTTCTTTACGACACTGGATTTAACAAATTGGCTACTGGCAGATTCCTCTGTCGCCAGAGTCTGTGTTGAAAAAAAACATCTAGCCACAGCAGGGGAGTCTCAAAAAACCCACACACAAATGTGGAGCGATCCACAAACAAATGCAGTGCGATCCACAAACAAATATAGAAATCCACATAGAAATGCAGAAATATATTTGTGATTTTTCTTTTACATTTATATAAATCGTAATTTATTTATGTGCATTTGAATGTATTTGTAAATCCTTCTGTGTGCATTTGTAAATCAAATTTAATTGTGAATTGTTCTGTGCGCATTTGTGAATCTCTCTGTGTGCATTTGCAATTATTGGGACTGATCTGACCCCATAGTTCGGTGCCCCAGCCACTTTTCAACGCCTCGTGGACCGCGTGCTGGGTCCGCACACTGCATATGCTGCCGCCTACTTGGATGATGTGATCATTCACAGCACCCCCTGGGCGGAGCATGTGCAGCAGTGCTGGAGTCCCTGAGGCAGGCGGGGCTGCCCGCCAACCCAGGGAAGTGTGCAGTTGGACGGAGGGAGGTACGTTATCTGGGGTACCACTTTGGCGCCGGGCAGGTGTGCCCTCAGGTGGACAAGACTGCCGCTATCGCAGCCTGCCCGCGGCCCAAGACAAAAAAAGAGGTGAGGCCGTTTTTGGGATTGGCAGGTTATTACAGGTGCTTCATTCCACATTTTGCAGAGCTGACCAGCCCCTTGACTGACCTAACCCGAAAAGGTGCCTCAGATCCGGTCCAGTGGACGGAGCAGTGCCGGTTGGCTCCTTCATACACCTAACTTTTCTCTTCCCTTTTACTCTGCCGACTGATGCGTCGAACAGAAGGCTGGGGGCCGTTTTGTCCCAGCAGGTAGAGAGGGTTGACCGCTGGGTCCTGTACTTCAGCCGGAAGCTTTCGGAAAGGGAGGCCAGGTACAGCACGGTAGAGAAGGAGTGCCTGGCCATCCGGTGGGCGGTCGACTCCCTGCGCTACTCCCTCCTGGGGCACTCTTTCATCCTCTGGTTGGACCACGCCCGCTCCAATGGCTCCACCGCATGAAAGATGCCAACACCGGATCACTCGTGGTATCTGGCTTTACAGCCTTTTAATTTCAAGGTGATCCATAGGGCGGAGACGGAGTAGGTTAGGCCGGATGGCACCCTGGCCTAAGTCAGGCAGTGGGGGTATGTGGCAGTGGGGTGTGGTTAGGCTCAGCTGCAGAGTGGATGGAGCGGGGGTTCATGGAACGGTGTCGGGATGAGGTCTAATTAGCCTCAGCTGGGGTTAATCAGTGTGTGTGTGTGTGTGTGTCTGTCCCCAATAAGGAGCAGTAGCAACGGAGAAGCGAGAAGAAGGAGCGGGAGGCGAGAGTTCGCAGTCGGTCGCCATACAGCTGTTATATTATGTTGTATGAGAATAAAAAGGTTTTGTGAACCCTGACTCACGGAATAACGGAGGAAACTGTTGCAAATACATGTTCAGTTTACTCTTAGACCTGGAGGACACACACACACACACACACACACACACACACACACACACACACACACACACACACACAGACACACACACAGCGAGCTGACCCTGTGTATCTCAAAGCCAATAGCCAGGTTTTCTCCTCGTCCCTTTCTCAGTGTGGCTCTGCGGTCTTCCTGCTGCAGAGAGATCAGAACCTCGTCCTCCGGCTTCTTCACGTCAAACACGTACTGCAAGACAGAAGAAAAAGAAATACACATGTATCGTTAAGAGTGCTGCCCTTCAGGGTCGTCACTATCGCAAAGCAACGCCATATCGGATAACCCACAATTAAATGAGAGAAAACCACACCTGCGGGTTCTGGAGGAAGGAGTCCTTTTGGTTGGTGCACCCACCGGCTCGGTTGAGAAGCGGGTTGTCATGGCGCTGCCAGGAGCCCAGCATCACGGCCTCCGCCCAGGTCTTATGGAAGCTCAGGTAGGATGTGTTGATGAGGCGACACAGGATGATATCCGTGAAGTTGGCGATAAAGTCGTCAAACGTCATCCTGCAGGAGGGGAGAGAAAGAGGGTCCGTGAGTCAAAGTCCATGAGTGTGTGGAGAATGAAGATTGGTCCACTGACTTTAGGGTTAGAGTCACAAAGCTCGAGGCACCTCGTCTCTGCCAACAGGGAGCAGTGTTGGACTAGAACTCACCAGAACTCTCCATCATCCCGCACTGTGACGCCCATCCTCTCCCTCTCACTCTTACTGACCTTCTTCCACTCTTCAGAGCTGCAAAAAGGCAGAAAAAAGGTCTGTATGCTTCTTAAGATGGCAAATGTGAAATGTTACTGTCAATGTATTTCCAAACTGGGCAGAATTAAAAAAGGGACAGACATGGTTTGTAGTCCTATCACCTGGGACTACACACAATAGTTTGTGCTCTGGACAGATTTCAAACATTATTCCCACAAGATTTACTGTTATCTGTGGTTCTCTCCTCCTCACCTGTCGCTCCAGGCCCCGTTCCACTCTTTCTCTCCCCAGGGGTTTCTCATGCGGATCATGGTGAGTTTGTCAGACCGGAAGTAGGCCAGCAAGCCGTGGCCCAGCCTCACCCTGCGGACGTCCGTCACCGCGTAGGCGTGGCCCTTCACCAGGCCGCAGGACAGCCTGGCCTCCATGTCAGCCGCAGTGGTCGCCTAGAAGGACACAGCGCAGGTTCAGTGAGTCTGTAAAATCATTCCTGAATTAAGCCACTCAATCTTTCAGCCGCCCCACGTTTGCCCCTCCCCTCACCCGGATCGAGCAGCTGATGAGTCCCCCTCTGTCGTGGACCTTCAGGACTCTCTCAAACAGCTCATTGCGTTTCTCTTCGTCGTCTTTGAAGGCGTTCTCCATCAAGTCCATCGGCTCTGAAACGCCGCCGGTGAAATCTACGAGAGCGTCGGCCGTGTTGCCCCCGTCAAGCGCCTCGTAGCATCCGCACATCCTATAAAACATATCATTAAGCCGTAAACACACATACTTTGTATTCATTATCGAACCTGTACTGGGCGTTAAACGGACGGTTATGCATATGGCGGGGGGGGTTAAATACAGAATACGTTTTTAATCAGTATCAGCCTACTACCACAGTCTTATATTTGAATATAATATATTGTATTTAGACATATTCTTTATACATTTAGGCGGAGAGTTGTTGGAGAACAAGGATTTCCTCGCCATCGGCTGCTCCACTGTAACGGTTGTGCGTGTGAGGATAAAACACACAGTGGAAGTCTTACTTGGCGTAGGCCTTCTCCACCAGCGCGCTCCAGAACTCGTTGCTGTCGTTGGAGTGGCAGTACACCAGCTCCCCGTTCACCGTGGGCAGCCGGTCGTCGATCACCACGTCCACCCACTTACCAAACCGCCAGAATCGGAAGTGGAAGATCCCGGCGTAGGACTCATCCCACTCCTGGTCCTTCCAGTTAGGGATCACCTGGGGACAAAACAAAGACCGCACAATCATCTTCTTGTCAAAGCTCAGTTTATTCCAAAATGGAAGTGTAATGGACTTAAGTAGAACGTGGAAGTGTGTTAATGAGGTCTTTGTTTCACTCCATATGATAATAGTCAGGACACTAACTACATGTATTGAGAAGTAAGAAACTCTCACGTAATCTCAGAGTGTCTTCCTGAACTGTGACACAAAAGTCAAATTAAAGTAGAACATGGATACCGTCTCTGTGTCTTTGTCTCACCTTCTCCCATAGCGTCCCTCCAGAGGCCAGACTGGAGCAGGCGGCTACGAACCAGCAGTTTCCCAGCTGGCCCTGGTTCAGGTCATGGCCACTGATGCCGTCCACAAACAGATGGGGGTTGCTGCATAAGTCCTAGAAGGACAAACATCATTACAATCAGTGGTACCCCGTTCTTCTTATTTCAAATAAATAATATCAACTCAGCAAAAAGGAGAGGGAACATCCTTTAAATGTATTGATGTGTCCATTGAAAGATTTATAAAATATATAATAATTCTATGTGACAAAGACTCCCACACATGCTCAAAACTTCAGGTGCATTTTGAAATATCAGCGAAAACCAAATTAGACTAATAACAAACTATGATTGACTGAATGATGAATTCTCTTTGAATAATAATGGGAAGCTTCACTTGATAGGTAAAGTTTTGTAAATTAATTTCCATTTGAGAGACGTGAAGAAACGATTAAGGCTAACCACACTTGAGAGATGTGGTCACATACTGGGCAGCTGCCAGTTATGTATGAATGTGAAGCAGGGCGTCAGCCGGAGCATGCAGCCAACCATAAAGGTAAAGGTAAATACAGGGGAAAAGAAAGAAATATACACCCTCCGATTAAATAGAAATAGCTTCTGAACGTTCAAAGCAAAACAAACCCCAGAGCGTATGGGAGGCCGACTATCAGGACGGCAGCTAAATGGAGGAGCCGGGGTGAACCACAAAGACCACTAACCATGTGGAGACAGACATCAAGCTCTGAACATGTCAAATACAAGATATTTAAGAGTTAATAAGAGAGCTTCAGTGGTGCATATGTAGTTTGGACTAGCCGTTTCTCCCTGCTTCCAGCGGTTGTGCTAAACTAAGCTAAGCTAAGCTAACATGGAGCGAATGAGCACATTTCCCAAAAGATTCTCGTTGGTAGTTGCTGCAGAGATTATTTTTTGGGGTTTTCTGTTCTTAATTTTATTTTATTTTGAAGTTGTATTGTTGAATTGTTGTATTTATTTTGTAAGTCACATGACACAGTGACTAAGAATTTCAAGTGCTAGTTGATGCATCATTTAGTTTATAATTAACCTTATTTCGACAAGTACATTTGCGTGTATCTATTCACTTATGTGCATTATTTCTTGGAAATCCTTTTTTCATGCACAGACGGATATGTTTATGCGTCTTAGACCTTGTAATTGCACTGTAGAGTGAGTAAAGAAAGAAACTTTAAATGCCCCTCGCTGTGTGTGCATTGTCAATTAGAGGTTGATCATGATGTACCATAAATGTACTCATTTGTTCAACCACAAAAGAAAGACACACACACACACACACACACACACACACGGTGGGTCTCCTTTCCACACTCTCTTCATCCTCTTTCTTCTTTAAACATACACAAAGCATGCTGAATTTGACTTGTTCGTACAGTAAGATCACACACAGAAATACTGAAACCCACATAGAATCACTGTCTTTGAAAAAAAAAGAAAAGAAAAGTGAGAAAAAATATATATAAATAGTGCAATGGTGTGTTACAGCAGATTCATTGATATTCATTCAATTTGGAATATTTCCCTAAATGATTGGACACTTGATCTGCTGATAATCTGAATTAAAAACATGAAATTTGGGAGGATAAAATCTGGAAAGATAAAAACCTAAATAGGCACATTGAAAGAGTGATTGACAAAATCCACAATCTTCAGTCTGTGTAGATGTATTGTGAATTTTAGCAGAAGGTGCTACAAGGCTTCTCCAGTATGAGTTCAATAGATGAAGAGGGCATTTTCCAAAGTTACAGTTCTTCTGCTTCAGCTGAAGTCCAGGGTGCAAGTCTGTGAATCTTCATCACTTACTTTGCTTTAGAAAGAGATCACTTCTTAGCCAGAATATACAAAAACACCAATAATGTAAATGCACCAAGAGCCAGTGGAGAGAGAAAATCTGATGGCAGAACTCCAGACAGAAATTTAAAGGGTGTACGTGCATCCAGCGCTCGGAGACCTGTACGTAATCTCAACTCCTTTTATCGATACTAGTCTTATTGCCTATTGTTTTGATCAAACTCCGTATGACATCACTAATGTTACCTGCAGTGGACAAACAGTAGAAAACTGAGCATTTATGCAGATTGATGTTCTGCTTGTTGTCTACATGTTGTGATAAAGTGCGTCTGTTTTCTCCCTGACTAATGAGGGTTTTACTGACTTTGATACAACCAGAGTTCTCAGCGTGAGTGAGTAAGAGAGTGAGAGTGAGACTAAAGACAGATGCAGAGTTAAAAAGAGGAGCTTTGCACGGTTTCTATTTTCCAACGAGATCTGACTCCGTAACTTCTAAAGTACCGATAACAGAACCGTTAACTGCGGGTATTTTGCGGATTTGGAACCGGTTCCCATTTAGAACCGAGTTTCGAGGGCGCATCCCTAATTGTCAGGCAATTCTAATGATGATCTGAGTCCATTGGTGGCAAAAACAAGCAGTTTCACCTACTCGACGATGAGGAGTTTCCCTGAGAGATTACGTCACAGCCCGTTCAGCTGCTTCCGTCTGCTGCAGCGCTTTCCTTACTGGACCAATTTTAAAAATCATTGTCCCCTATTTGTCACTTAGACACAAACACATAAGAGAATAGGAAAATACCAAAGTTGCCCTTTGTTAGTGACACTGATCCAGAAGGTTTGACCGGAGGCTTCAGAGACAGTTTAACTAAACAACATGAATGTTTCCCCTCTCAACACTCCCTGGACAAATCCAGAATATTGATCTATGGGAGTGCTTTAAGTTTCCCATTTAATTATTTACCAGCTCAGATCATCAATGATCGACAGTAAAAACACGTTATAAAAGAGGCAGGTCAGGCTTTAGTTTTTTTTCCAGATACAGTAAATACTGAAGGACGATTGGAGAATTGTTCAGATTCACAGTTGGAATAAGACTTGCAACTTGAATTTATTTCGAAATCTTCTCATTAAAAACAAAAACAAAAATCTACTGCTATAGAAAGCCAGTTTTAGCACGTTATATATCCCACAACAAACTCATGCGCATACTGTGTGTGTGTGTGTGATACAAAGAGGGTGTACAGTTGAAAGAGCAGCAGATAGAAGCTGAAAAGCCATTAAGCAATATCTCCATTAAGAGCATCATATTTCCTCATCATCTAACGTACCGACTTAAGTGGCTGCAGTGGTTACTGATGCACTGCATACAAACATTCCTAAAAACCACAAAGGCTCAGTGAAAAGCAGCGGGTGTCTCTGGAGCAACTCTGTGATATCAAACAAGTCCGATGTTCTGGACTGAGGCCGTGGACGCCTCGTTTTAACAAACTACAAACATTCTACAAGTTTGAAAATGAAAAAAAGAAACCTGGATGTGTGAAGTCCGAACAAAGGGAGCCGACAAGACCTCTGTGGCCAGTTTATCGTCTCTAATTGTGGCCAGAGGCTCCAGGCTACATTAGCTGCTACTAGCAAAACACACCCAAAAGGAAAAGATAATAGGGCGAGTGAAAAAAGACGACGTATCCAGTTCTGCTGCATCGACTTTTTTTGTTTGTTTCCTCCTGGAGGCCCTAAGATCTCTGAGTGAACAAGTCTTGAATCTGGGCAGGACAGCCTCAGAGTCTTTCTGTGGAGGACTTCAGGAAGTACAGTTTTGGATGCAGAGGTTACTTAAGGTCAAGGTCTAACAGACGCCTACATCTACTCAGCTTGTTATCACTCATTTCATGTTCACCAACATCAGAAACAGCTCCAGCTCTTCTGGCCTTGGTATTTTATATCTAGCTATGTATTCGTCCTGAACAAAGCCTGATCCTGTCACTGAAACACAATATCCTGGATACAAAGGAAACGGAGACTATATCCGTTAAGGATAAGCAGCTTCTTTACGGCTCAGGTGCGTTTGTTTTTTGGATGAGGACCTCTGCTAATTCCTTCCCGATCACAACTTCCCCACTAACAGGGACGTGTGCCACAAGACAACACATCACAATCTTTCCGTCGAACTAACGTTGCATTTAAGGTGAAATATGATGTAACGCGGTGCATTTTGGTGTGTTCACTTCCCTTCAAATCGTGTGCTTTTCTTCCCCAACAAATGATGATTACATTCCTACAATGAGTCCTAATCAGTCCCAATTTAACCACACATATGAGAATACCCGGGAAGTAAATGACTCCTGAGAGACTCTCAGCATGTTATTCTGCTGTCCAAATATTTGCTATAACATTGCATCAAAGAGTAAATGTTATCCAGGTAAACACACACACACAAAACATTCCCGGTTGTTGGAATGGGATTTCAGTGGGGTAAAATTAATTCCATGAATTCCTCTCCCTATTCAGTAACCTCCTTTCCCTCCCTGTGCATGCTCTCCATTGTACTTGTCTCTCCCTTACCCACCTACCGCCTCCTCTCGTCTCTCTTTCTCCGCTGACAATCAGCTGATCAGCCTATTCCTCGCTACATTGGCTGTAGCGTGTTCGTTTACTTTGCAGCAATCACAGTGTTGTTTGTCCGACAGTGAGGTGGCCGCTTGATTTAGATTGAAACCATGCGTTTACAAAATAAAAGTCCGAAAATAAATCATATACTCCAGTAAAGTAGAAACAATGTGGAGAACTCAAAGAGTTGATCTAGAAATCCTTGGCTGAAACATACGCTTCTTTATCAGGGCCATATGGAGCCAAGTGAGGGGGGTAATATTCGGAGAGAAAAGTAATTCTCTAGTTTCAAGTCTTCTTCAATACAGGATGATGTTCATTTCGTATATATGATGGTCCATTTAGAGTCAAATAGAACATAAAGTATGGTATACTTTAGGGGCGTGGCTACAAGGTGATTGGCGCTACCACGGCGTCTGGGAGTTCTCCGTATTTTTGTCTTTAAACTTTAAACCTTTCACAGTGTGGTTTCAGTTCATGAAAGTTAATTGTAACATTTTGGTTGTTTAAAAACCTCTTATTCAGCATTCGGTTGCACTTATTTACAGTCTATGTTCCTGATGCACAACAGCTAAGCTAAAGAAAAGTCAACAAGAAAGAGCAAACCACTTCTTTTGTTCTCACCTTCGGCCTTTTCCAGGTGACATGGCCGATGTGGTTGCTCTGGTAGAACAGAGACTGGTCGGTTGCGGGGAACAGGGGGTCTTCAAACAGACTTCCACTTTGCAGACACTGCCTCTTCAGGGCAGAGAAAGACTGGCCCTCGTATGGAACCACCATCCTCCTGCACAGACTAAAATTGACAGATTAATCAGTCTTTTTGTACACTCCAATTCTGACAATCTTTTTTAAATGGAAAAAAAAAATTAAAAAGGCTCCTACTGTATGTTCAAATATAATATATACAATGCAATACAGCCAAACTAGAAATAAAGGCATTGGCTGAGACTAAACAGTGTTGGTTATTTTGCGAAAACACACACAATAGTCTAACGTTACATAAACCCTACCAGTCATGTGACAGGATGACAAACAGAAAGTCGGACAGTCATGTTTGACTACGGATCACCAGCAGGAACAGCGTTAAGAGGCAGAGCTGGTGAAGAAAGTCCTTAACAGCAACTTCCTGTATGCTGAATAAAGTGGGACAATGAAAGGAGGGCGTGGTGAGGGCGTGGTGTGGGTGTGTGTGTGTGTGTGTGTGTGTGTGTGTGTGTCTTTACTCCAAAAGATGCTGGTTTCATTATTGTTTAGTTTACCATAACCGCAGCAGGATTAATTTTCTGATTAATTAATCCGATTAAGATCACTTTTGATGAAATTAAAAAAAGGATAGTAATAGTGATATAATCTAATAGTAATATTAATCCAGAAGCATCATAGATAATAATAACTTTACTGCACTATCAATACTTTCACTTGTCAATCTTTAGGTACATTTTGCTCATAATACTTTTAGTTGAATGCGGGACTTTTACTTGTATTGCTACTTTTACTTAATTACAGGATCTGAATACTTCTTCAACCACTGACTGCCAGGGTGGGGGGTTACCATGGAGACCCATCAGGCCAGTAATCATATCAGTGTCAATTAAAGGCACTAAACACAGAGAGCATACTGAACAGAGCGGACAAAACAACACATACTATCTGCTCGGTGGACAGTTTCAATAAATACTAGTTTGTCCTTATTGATGCTGAATATATAGGAAAAATAAATACTTGAGAAATACAGGACAGCAGAAAGTCTCTACATCTTCCGCCAGAAACTAAAAACACATCTTTTCCGACTATACCTTGAATAAAAACAGATTAGCACTTCAGTTGCACTAGAATAGCACTTACTTATGGTATTACTTTTGGTATTACTTATGGTATTTTGTAGTTTGGCTTTCTTGAAGGAATTGATTCTTGTTGTTCTGAGTTTGTACTCATGGTTGAATGCACTTATTGTAAGTTGCTTTGGATAAAAGCGTCAGCTAAATGTTATATAATGTAATATGTAAATACAAAAAGCAACTTGTCTTTCAAGAAAAAACTGTCCTGGTTAGAAAGAAAATTATTATTGTACCGTTATCTCGTCACACAAACTAATAAAACACATGTGTTATTTTAGTAAGTTTATCTATAAATAAACTTGCCTTGCCTTGCCTAGTAATGAGGCGGTAACAAGGAGGTAATAACCCTTTACCCTGGGATGTCGTGATCAATCATCTACTAAAGTGAATCGTAAAGTGAAAAGAAGAAACTGAGCTGGTAGGTGACACACACTGTACCTTTAAATTATTTTACAAGATAGGAACATCTTTTCTTTATGTTAGATTCTGTTTGTTTTTTTGTGACCAACATATTAATGTTCTTGGTGGGACATTCTACATTATAAAAAGGTGCTCTCTGGGTCAACGAACGATATGACATTGCATTTTAAATGACCTCAAACATATATCGTTGGCATTTCTGTACCGCAGTTTGTTGTTACTTTTTAGACATTTATGCCAATATCTGATCAATCGGCAAGCTGATGAAGATCCATATTCAATATATATTGGCACAACCGGTTTATTAGGCTCTGATTTGAGGATGTAACCTCAGATTAATAAATACTGACAATAAACACTGGTTGCAGGGGCTGAAATATAAAAATGTAATATAGAACTGTCACCACTACTGAAAACCCACGATTACTCAACTAACCAGTTGAACTACGGTCAACAACACAGTGTACTCCTCTTTCAAACTGCCTGCAGCATTATCAGATTGACTTCCTAAAATTATTGTATGAGAACTTTATCAGGATCAGACTTTAAATCCCCCGCCCAACTGGGTTAATTTCTATTGATGTAAATAGTACACCCGACCCCTAAGGATCACCGGTGTGGATTCACAGACACAGAGGTTTGATTATTGAGCAAGAAAGTACAGAAGGCAAAACAGCTAAACATGGGTGTGGTTTCAACAATGGATGCCACCACAGATAAAGTGTCATAACTGAACAATTATGCAGATGTCAAAACATCACAATGTGTGACATTAACACGTTTGATGTAGACAATGCAGATTATATAATGTGGCTCTACTTGTATCACTTTGCTAGAATTAGACTTTAAGACAGGAGCTTCACATGTTCTTCAGCTGTGTGAAGCCACTCAGAGTAAGTTAAATAAATTACACCGGAAGTTAGAGAAGGAAATCCCTCAAAGTAAAGGTACAATGTCTGTCAAAGAAAAGAGAACACTATTTTTGCAACTTTAAACTTTTACCATATTTCGTTTATCTTCAAACTTGAGTTATTTTGCAGATTCAGATTATCAATACAAATTAAATCAACAAATAATTAGAATATATTTTATAGTTTAAGAATATTTTTTTTGATTCACAAACTACCCAACAGAATATGAAGTTATTCAAATTAGCCCCAGCTTCAACAAGTGACGTACACACACTAATGCAACAATAGTTCTAAACCAATAGATTATTATTCTGCATAATACCTATGAGTACTTTAAGTATATTTTGATGCCAGTGCAGGACTTTTACATGTCACAGAGTATTGCTACACTTTGGCATTGCTACTTTTGGTAAGTAAAGTAAAATATCTGCATCCAGCACCGCCTCCAACATAACTTTATTTTGAAGGTTGTTTCCGGAAACGCCTATTTTTTAAAACACTAGTTAGCTTGAAAATGGCCAGGGTTTTTTTGTTTCTTTTTCATAAGATTGTTCATCTTCTGTGAAGAAGGCGGAAAACCCAACTGTGAACAATTAATATCCTGTTTTACTGTAGTGCGTTTTGCTCGTTTAGTGTCCTTCTCTAACGCTTCAAACACACGTTTAAAATAAATGTTTCTACGAGCAAGTTGTGAAAGTTATCTTGTGTAAAATTAAACTGAACAACGACGGTTAATTAAACTAACTTCAACTTCTCCGTTTAGAGTGAGTTTCCTCTGGCGGACTTTCAGGGGAATGAAAGACACGAGAGCGCTAAGTTAGCTTCAACTAATCAGACTTTACCTGTTTGGTTAAGTGTCCGCTCCCCGGGTGGCTCAGGCGGCTGTTCTCTCCCTCTTCTCCCGGGAGGGTTTCGGAGTGTGTGTTTTTCTTGTATTCCTTCTCTGTCGTCAAGTCGGTGATGTGCGGAGCTTTTCAGCCCTAATTAAGTGAGTTAAATTAGTTTACAACCGTCACAGTAAAACACGCACAGGAGGAGCTCCAACCCGCCCTCACTCATCTGAAGGCTGGAGTCAGACTCTGTGATGCCTTCACGTGCAGCAAGGACAAATCGAAACGATTCTACATTGCTAACCTTAGCAGAAGTAGTTAGTATTCCGATATCTTTAAAAGTAGCAATACGGTGTAGAAATACTCAGTTGCCAGTAAAAGTATGCATTCAAACGTGTACTTTAGTAAAAGTGCGTCTTCAAAATGTACTTAAAGTCCTAAAAGTAACCCATGAACCATTTAAGATTCAGAATATATGTTATTATTTTATTTTAATGAATGATGCTTTCATGTTTTCATCACGTTAATGTTAAGGTGGACATAATAATAATGTGAACGACCTTAAATACCTCAGTTAATAAAAGCGTATTAGTTTAGCTCGTATAATATTTGTTTTTCATTATCAAATTCTTCAAAGTAACTGAGGCTGTAATACAATATGTGCCCCCCAAAATGTAGTTTAGTATGAACGTGAATTCTAAAATGAATATGTGAGACGAATTTCAACAGACTAGATTCAGATTTTAAGTTTACAAAAAAATGTATTCATTTATTAGATTCTGTTTTTTGTTGCAGATTCAGCGTTAACCAATGCAAATAATGCAAAGTGGTATCGTGTTCATTATACAGTACCTTTACTCAGAGTGCTTAAGACAAGTGGTTTAACTGTTGAGTTTAAGGTCTTACAAACAACATGTACAAAGCGTCGAAGAAGGATACACCAGACCGGATAATGTCTGTTCAAACGAGAAACAAACAAAACATAGCAAATGCAGCACAGGAAAATAAAAGCACGTTTTACATTTGATGACAGTCGGAAGGATATTGCTTCTGAGGCTTTTGTAATACACTACCGCCCTCTGGTGGTTGCAGTAGTAAGTACAGCAATTACTGTGGGACGTCCATGTGCGAGACCAGTGCAACATATAAAACACTACTGCTACTACTACATACAAACATATTCATATCTCACCCTCCCCTGCAAACCAACAGCATGATTGTATAATATTACATGATATACATCACAATGTTTTAATACCCTACGGTTGTGGTGCATGCTTATTCATAAATACATTTTTGTTCATTTAAATTGTGCCAACTCATAAATGAAACAACAAAGGTCTGTGGCCACCTCAAAGGACGACATCTCCAAGACTATAGGCTAAATATAATGGCGCAGGCGCAGCCTTGTCTGCACTCTATAACTGAGGAGTACTTAAAGGCAGCATCATCATCAAGTGGCCTTATTTGGGCACCGTTTGGACTGGAACATCTCAACTATTGGATATATTGTCATGCCAATTTAGTACAGACACAGTCGTGTTGCCGAAAAGATGAATGCTACTGACTTCGGTGATACCCTGAGGTGTCCTCTAATAGCTCATCATCTGCTGGATTGGCATATTGTAAACATTCGGGGGGTTTAAGTGAAATGTTTCAACCACCCCTCTGAATGAACTGGGATGACTAATCAATAACTGACTCTTCATCACCATTTTCTTTCAATAACTGACCTTTTTTCAATAACTGTGATGAAAACAGAGGACATCAGCATTTTGATACGTTTATATATATATATATATATATATATATATATATATATATATATATATATATATATATTTAAAAAAGGAAAAATCCTGAGAGATAATTTCAATTCAGTTTATTTTGAATAGCCCAAAATCACAAATGACAAATTAGCCTCAGAGGGCTTTACAATCTGTACACATCCGACATCCCTGTCCCAGGACCTCACAGCGGATCAGGAAAAACTCCCAAAAAAACAGAAAGAAAACTTTCACAAGGAAAAAACCCTCATGTGGAAATACAAAATGTGGGTTGTTACAGACAACAAATGTTGAAATCCATTACGATTTTGCTCAAAACAAAAGGCATCCTCAATCTAAACTTGCTGCATATCTTACAATGTTCTTTTATAGTTCATATTATACGGGATGAACATCGCTCCACAAGCCTAAATCTGAAAGTGTGAACAAATTTGCTGATGGAGAAATCCGCACACTTTATCAGAGCTTTCCTTCTCGAGGACCTTCACGCCCCATTTACTCCGTGATGAAACTGATACTACTCCAGGGTGCTTCCTGGTTGTGTATGTTTTTGCTATGTGGTCCACCCTCCTCACAGAACTCCATTGATCACTTAAAGGATGCAGTTCCCAGGAGGCGGAGCCTCTGTCACCAAGGTGCGCACAGGTGTGTTGCATATAATGACTGGAATGTGACTGTTTTTCAGGAAGGTCCTCGAGCCCAAAAACTTAAATAATGTGTACGCTGCAGAGAGTCTGCCCATATCTCCTTTATCAGCATAACGCATATTCTAAAATATGATTTATCAACTCACGTGCTGTCAAATTTAGAGAAGGGCAGGATTAATGTAAAAGTAAAAGCACAAGGTACTTCCAGATTATATATTATGTATATATTATATAGGAATTTGCTTGGATTGGAAGATTGGAACAGTTGAGCGAGTTCATTTGTGAAATAGTTTTTAAACATGGTTCACTTAATAGATTTAGAAAACTATTTTTTTTAAAACATGGTCAACAAACATTAAACTGAGGTATGAACACTAGTGTGTATAAGAATTATTGTTTGGGACATAATATACATATCACTTATTTTGTTTATATCTTTCTTTCTATTTATTTATGAATTTTGTCATTATTTAAAAATCCCCTTATTATTGTATTTGAGTACAATAAAAGTGTCCTCTCCAGGCTTTACTGATCAGAGTTTAACGAGGTGGAGAACTGCTGTTGTTCAGCAAACAGGTGGCTTTAAAAAACAATGACTCTGCGGCGCTATTAATCTTTAACATCATCAGAGGAGACGACATCCACAGTGTCATGTGAGAAACTGTACTTTACACTTTGCCAGAGGAGACTGGAACAGCGAGACGTCCATCAGACGATGCGTGATCTCACACGAAAGGAACCACACGGCTGAATCTAGAGGAAATTACACAAGCTGTCCGTCGCAGGTAAATATCACAGACTCTTGAGGACTCATTCCCTCATACTTTTAACAGTAAGACTTCAGAGCTTAATGTATGATCTGTGAAGTAACAGACAGTTTAGAGATATTTACCGAAAGGCCAGAACATAATGGGTGTGACTTCTCTGATTCAAATTCAGTCAACAGTTTAAGGTACATTTAAAAAAACATTTCTTTATTGAATTTTGACGTAAAAGTTCTCTTTAAAATGATTCAATCCCCTCCAACAGTTACAGCATCTTATGGTGACCTAGTCCAATATTCCACTTAAAGCTGCAACGTGTAATCTCTAGCCACCTGCTCCAAACAGATAGGGGGCAGCATTACAACAAAATTAAAAATTAAAACTCCTAACGAACAGCAGGGCCAGAAACCTGAGCGGGTCGAAAATGACAGTGCTGTCTTATGTGTGGCGTCGGCCTGTAGTTCACGTTAGCCATCTTTGGGTTTATTGCGTCGCTAGCTGGGCGCTGCATGGAACACATACAACGCTCACTTCAAAAGTATCACGTGGGTCATCTTCAATGTTCCCTTTCAGGCCTGTTATTGACAGAAATGACTGTGCGACAAGAAACGCTAAGTTAATAACAGCGACTTCACACAAAAGCTGTGGCTTTAAATGTTGTGTTTACAAAAGGCCAAATCCGGCTCCTTCTGCCTTTAAGTACCCATTATACTAATTGCAGATTGAAGATTAATATATATTATTAAATAATAATTAGTGATGCATTAATGTGTATTTATTCATGTTGCAGCTGGTTAAGATGGATGTTATTTTAACTGATTGATATAGTGCTGGGTAGCTTTTATCTATACTAATATATTTATACGTCTGTATCATATATGAATCTGTAAAGTAACTAAAGCTGTCTGTAGTGGAGTCAAAAGTACAATATGTGCCTCTGAGATGTAGTGGAGTAGAAGCATAAAATAGAACTACTCAAGAAAGTACCTCCAAATTGTACTGAAGTACAGTACTTGAGAAAGGGTGTTTGCTCTGACTGCAGCTGTCAGAGTCATTTACAGCACGTGAGCCCTAAAAACACACCCGACTCTAATTTCCTGTGCAGGTTCAAAATGTTAACTGGGTGGTTGACTCTCACGGCCTTTCTGGCTGCCTCAGCGAATCCAGAAAGAGCAGCTATTGGCCGAGGCACTCTGACTGTCGCACCAACCCGCAGGGTCAAAGGTCATCCAGAGGCAGAGCTGACTTTGAACTGTGGAGACGGAAAGAACGCAGGTCAGTGAAGTGGATCGGACACAAATGAGAGAAGAGTCCTGCCTGGTTTTACAAATTAAAATATATCAGATTACGATATGGTACAAGTATATTTAAATATGAAACAATATATTAGCAAGGACGATCCATCGACCAAATGTGTCACCCTATTAACATGGTGCTAAATATCAGCCGATTGGTTACTGTTGAAAGCTGTAAAACGGCTCATGTGGTTACATTTCTTGAAAGAAAAGAGGGGGAAAAAGGCCCAATTATTTCCTTTAACAGCTGAAGAAAAAAAATGCATTTCTTAGGGACCATTTGGCGCTCTAGTGAGATCTTTTGGCAGCAGGACAAGTCCTTGTGATTGAGTCAAAATAGGCTAGTGTGTGTGTGTGTGTGTGTTAGTGATACAAAGACAGTGTACAGTAGAAAAAAAGAACATGTGCAACAACGTGACTCAGTAGATCGGATTGTGTAGGTGTGGTCCAGTACTGGCATACCCCCTTCGGAGACCTCCAGACCCCCGGTTCCCACAGGAAACCGGGCCCCGTCTTCATGCAGCGCGACGGGAGCCTGATGATCCCCAACACCGGCCGCCTACACCGCGGCATGTACTACTGCCTCCTGCGGCACACAGAGGGAACTACACTGTGGCCCTACGAGCTCCGTGTTGACAGCGGGGATGTCGGGCCGGCGGGCGGTTCAGACGGCCAGCTCGGGGGCGCTGTGGCGGCGTCAGTGCTGTTGACGTTCGCGGTGGGCTTCAGCGCTGGAGCTCTCACCAGGACTCCAGTTCTCAGGTGCGTTCAGGTGTCAATATGTGAGCTGTGGTTTGTAGTAAATGAGCTAAGACAGAAAACCATTAGTATGGATATTTGTTTTTGGAGCCACACGATTTATAAAAAGGAACGGTGAGTGGCATTTAGATGAATATATTGGCACAAATGGAATATAATATTACCAGGTAATTTACTTGTGTGTATAATCACCTGAAAATAAGAATTGTGTTTACGTTACCTTTAGAATGAGCCATTAATATCTACATACAGAGTGGGTCCCACAGTAGCCCAGAAAGGACAAACCAAACACTGGCTCTGGAGGGGGCCATTTGAAGGTTTCATTTGGGTCCCCCACACGCTTGGCACACAGAAGTTTTAGTTGTTTGCAATCTGCAACCTCACCACTAGACGGCGCACAATCCTGCACACTGGCCCTTTAAATATGTGGCATCTGTTAGGTGGAAAGGGACTCTATTACAGTACTTTAGTGCCAGTAAATACTTTGGAAAGCCCATGAGGTCATTACTCTACTCTTTTTCCCATGTCGTTCAATGGTTTAATGTAGTACTTTATAAACGGCACCATGTTCCTGCAAATGTGGCCGTTTACACAATAAAATGGTTATTTCCCTACTTTATTTAATACAAAAGTTTAAACAGACATCTGTGGATGATATCCTTAGCTTTATTGTAATGAACAAATGTTAAAAAGAGGGAAAATAACCCAACAAATAATGAACTTGTCAATTTTGCATATTTAGGTATTAAACGAATCCTTATGATAAAGTGGGTCGATACTCGTTAGTGTCAGAAATTATCAAATTTGTCACACAAATCTTAATTAATAGAAGACGTGTACCGTTTCCTCTTTAGGTGTTTAGGTGCGGTTACTAAAAGGTTGCGATCACCACAGCAACAACATTGCCGAACTGAGGTCACCATGACAACCCTGCCGCCAATGTACGACAACCAGGCCTTTAAGATGGCGCACAACAACGACAACGCGGCATATTGTGCAACCAAGGAGATGATGACCCCACCTCCCCCTGCCAAACCTCAGAGAAGCTTCCGGCAAAAACGACAGGAGGCAGCGCAGGACACCACGGCCTATCTGGAGGGATGCAACATCGAGGAAGCCGAAGGAAGTCAGAAGGAAAGGAATAAAGGGTGTGATGGGGAGGCAGAGGAGGAAAGAGAGTTCTGTGGTTTCTATCTGGAGGACGGAGTGAGTCAAAGCGAAACAGATGAGAACAAGTGCAGTGAGGATGTAGAGGAGAAAGATGGCGAGCGCAAGGAGGAAAATGAGGGGTGGAGACAGGGGGGGGAAGTGGAGGACAGGAGCAAGGAGGATGGAGGTGAGAGGAGAGGAAATGTGCAAGAGGAGAATGGGGGAGATCAAGATGAGGTAAAAGACAGAGAGAAGAGGAGAAAGGATGATGGAGAGACAGGCAGCAGCAAACAGGAGGAGGAAGGGGGAGACACGACCTCCCCGGGCCGCCGTTGCCGCATCATCCGCCTGTACCAGTATGACGAGGACGGCCGGCGATACGATCACCTTCCGGAGGCCGCCGCCGTGCCACACCCCGCCCAGAGGCTAAAGCAGCGCTCCCTGTCATTGACGCGCCTCAACGCCATCATGGCCGCCGCCTCAGCAGGGCCACTGGACACAATAGAGACGGGGAGGGGAGAGGAGAGGCCCCGCTTCCACATGGAGATATAGACCCTCTCACAAGCGGGCGTCTTCAAAAAGAAGTGCATGCGCATGATGGCGTCAGGTGTTTTGTCCCAATATCACAACAGTGTTTTGGACCTCTGAACAGATGAAGTCCTTCAATCGTATCAAGTAGCTTTTTAATCCTTCAGGTTTCAGGGACAAGCAATACAATCCAGCAGCGGCCGGTTTAACAAACTCAGGTTAACTCGGGGGCAGGGTCACTTTTTCAGGTTTGTTCAATCAACTCTGAATGGAGCTTTGACACTGATTACTATGGCAACAGGAAGGCTTCTTGAGGATGCCCAGATACTGCATGCATTACAAATTACTGCGAAACACACGAGTACTTAAAGTGTTGTACCAATTATTACAAAGCGGCTTATTATACTTCCATTTCTTTTTTATTACTGTGAAAACATCTATAAACAAGACACAAAATGGGAAAAAAAAAAATAGTTATTAAGAAAACAAATTCCTCAACTCTTCTCAGTTCATTTTTTGTGTTCGTCTTATCTTAAGAACATTTTCTTTTCTCCAAATTAACACTATAAAAAGTCGACAGAGAGAGAAAGGCCCGTTCCCATGTAGGGATGATTCTGTAGTCCATATTTGTGTGTGAATTCTTAAAGTCTGTCATAGTGAGATCTGAAACGGTTGGGTTTTTTCCTTCCCCCACCCCCCTCAAACAATACAGAGGTTCCTGCAGTGTTTTGTGGTTTTTATTTTCTCTCTCTCTCTTCTTCCTTTTTTTTTGGTCTTGTGATGTCATCCGCTACGATGCCGACCAAGCTTTCTGCCATTCCACAAACTCGTCTAGCAGCACTGGCCCTGAGAACAAAAATGACATGGATAATGTTAACATGGATCCTGCACTTCTTTTTTTCAATCTGAAAAATCATTAACAAAATTGGATCAAAATATTTTTTTAAAGTATGTAACAGTTACTCTAAAAACATACAAATAGAAATAACTTTTACCATAGTGGTCAGTGGTATGTGATCAATATTTAGTCACTTTTCTATACGAGACATGCTTTCCCATTCATCAATCCTCCACATATTTAATTTGGGAAAGTTGAGACATTTTGGAATATGATACCGGCAAATGCTTTGTATTTTTGACTAAATATTAGGTCTGCAAAACATCAAGGCGGTGCTGACCTTTGAGGGAACGGAGAGAACCAGAGTCTAAATGGAGGAAGCTATCATATTATCTGTGTTACATCATGCAGTGTCGTATAACTCTTGCTCTGCTGAAGGAGGCAACGGAGATCTCCTCCTGCATCCACTGTGGAAGTAGCCACAACTAACAGTGGTAGCAGCGGGGCCAAAGAAATATTAATTCCCAAAATATATCAAATGTAAAGAACTTTTGTTGTCTGAATTACGCAGCTTTTAATCTGTTAAAAATAGTTATTGTTGAGGGAAAAATTGACAGGTGGCTGCCACGCCATTGTCTGTGTTTTCTCCTTAGAGCTTAAACCCTTACAATGTTCTCAGTTCATGAAAGTTTTGGCTGCCTAGAAACCTGTTATACTCACAAGCTCCGTCTTCATCGTAGTTACTGAGGTCTGTGTTGATGGTCCTGCTGAACTCCAGAACGTTATACCACTGGTCCTTGTTCATCCCCTTGTACTTGGACTGCTGAGGGACAGATTAATGGGGATGACATGTTTTTGCCATTAGAGGAACATTTGTTCAAGAGTTATTTTGCAGAGAAACTACTGGTTTCTCCTATATACACGCACAGAGAAGCTTTCATAACTTTTCTTTTCCAAACGAGTCGTAGAACAGGGATTTACCTCCAGGAACTGATGGAAGACTGGGAAGAGTGGCCATGTTCTCTCCAGCAGCAACGCCAGCATGGATTTAGCCGTGTCCATGTCCAAACTCCTCTGGTCCTTGTCCTGAGGACCAGACAAATGGCACAAGACAACAGCAGCGAGTTACAATTCCCGTTTCGGTTTTGATGCTGCGAGTGCTGATGGTCGCTTTTTCTACAGAGTGAATGTTTAATATACGACTGTTGGAAAACAAGGCTGCACATTAGTTAGCAGGAGGAGTAAACCTGCACATCACTGCAAGCGAGTGGTGAAAACAACGAGGCTGGGAAAAAATGCAAGTTATTCTTTAAAAACGAAAGTATTTTATTTTTTACTCACTCTAGCGAAGTCGAAGGCGTATCTGTAGACGTTTTTGAAGACCACCGAGTCGTTGAGCTCACTGCGCAGGTAATCTAGTTTGCTCTGTAACCGCTCCGTGCAGTCACACCTGCAAGTAGGTGAAGGGCCAAACTTAACAGTTACAGCTCAATGGGGTTTTCTTACAGGTCTTATGACAACTACAGACAGAGGGGTTTGGGCAGAAATAAATTAAATGTGGGTCATAAGAACAAGTCTCATTTGCGACATTAATTTTCAGACACATAAAAAGTTAAAGTGACTTACTGTAATAACGTCATTCCCCTGAGCCACTCCTCTTTTGTAAAGAAGCCCATACTTGCTGCCTCTAGATGCCAGGCTATCACTAACATGATAATCTGCGAGAAGAAGAGGAGATGCATTGAATCCTTAGCAACGTTTAAAACACACTGGTGCATGTGCACAGGGTTCTTAATTCTTTCCACCGTCTCCCCAATTAATTCAATTCAGTTTATTTTGTAAAGCCCAAAATCACATATTTGCCTCAAGAAGGCTTTACAATCTCTACACATACGACATCCCTGACCTTTGACCTCACATCGGATCATGAAAAACTCCCCAAAGAACAGAAAAAAAAAACTTTCACAGGGAGAAAAAAAAGGGAAGAAACCTTCAGGAGAGCAACAGAGGAGGATCCCTCTCCCCGGATGGACTGAAGCAATAGATGTCATGTGTACAGAATGAACAGCATTACAGAGTTACATAAACACATTCATTTAATATGACAGAAATTATGAATAATGAGTAGTATGCATGGATTTGCATTTCTGGATGCTGTAAAACTGCATCGTCTCACTCCCTCCAAGTCGTCCTCATTGCTGAATGTCAGCGTATGAAGCATTATAACTAACTTTGAAGTAGGAGTGACTTTAGTCCCCCCAGAAGCTTGGTGAACAACCAGGTGACGACTCACATTCTCTGGTTCCACGCCGATGTCTTCACAGAACTTCTCCATGGCCTCTGGACCAACCACCTTGTCGGGGCCGGCGTACGCCAGGAACCAGGCCAGGCACTTCTTATTGGAGAACAGCTTCTCAGCGCTGATGGGCCTCGCACCTCGGATCTGAGGTCGGGTGAAACTGTAACACACACACCAGAGCTTTGGGTTCAGAAATTACACAACACTTTTAAAATGAACGAACGAACCTCAGACTGATGAGAAGAATTATTTTATCCTTGAACAGCGTCGCCAGTCACCATCTTATTATCGATGCAAGGTGAATACCGAACATGTGCATCACTGTGTTGAAGTCCTATTGTTTATCGTAATTCTGAGCAGCAAAGTGAAAAAAAGAAATAAAGTCCGCTGGAGCCCCCAGGAATTTGTGACATCTGCAATAAATGGGCAGAGTGGTGGGATGGATCAAATATCTGAGTAAGCCCTTAAAGCTATGGTAGGGGCAATATTTTTAACTGGCAACGCATCAATGTCCGTCTATAGATTGATTTATGGTCTACAGGTTCATTTAATATGGACACCATGTTAACCAATGTTTCCACTCGCACAACACCTTTTAGTTTCAGATGAAGATGAGCGGTTCAGTGGACATCACTGCCAGTCCTCTTTCAGGCTTATGCAGGGTTCAGCCAGTGACCATCCTCTCCAGCAAAGAGCCTCTTACACACTAGCTTCTCATTACTGGTTGGACCAACATGCAACAAAACACAGCCAGGAACCAAACTAAGTGATACACCGCAAAAATAAATAAAATCCGATGTAGATGCAAAAACAATTCAGAGTGGTTGAGATTTCATGCACTGCACAGAGATGACCAGAGAGGACAGACTCCCTCATTTCCCTCACAGTGTAACTTTGTGTCTGCTTACCTTGTGATTTTACACTTGCGCTCATTATCATCTGCATCAGGGAGCTTTCTCTTTTTCTTCACAGGCATCACTGAACCTTTAGTGGCCTTCACTAGCTGGGCTAGCACATTAGGAAAAAAAAGAGGAAAACCACACGTTGTCAAATACCTCTCCATGACAATACAATGATCTATTTAAGGATGACGGTCATACCTGTGTACTTCTGGCTGCCTTGTCCATTCAACTCTAAGATATTCTAGAATAAAAGAAAGCAAAGTCTCGAGTGAAAACGGTTCTCGCACAACACTGATCATTTTTCATCCAATCAGAGGCCAAAGATTAAGAGTGCAGCCGTGTTATCACTGTTAAAATGGTGCACTGCAATAGCTTTGTGTGTGTCGTATCAAATTGTTAATTAGCAGTGGTATTTTCAATACATTTAAAAAACTATTGACAATGGTTTATATTCTCACTTGTTGATGTTAGGACCCTGTACCGTTAAACACATCAGTAACACGTATTGGTTGAAAGAAAAACTGCCAGCTCAATAAAAACATTAATGAATGACTGAATGTACAATCGTCTTCGTAACATAACAGCCTGATAAAATAAATACAGGTGTGTGGTAGGCACACCTGATGGTAGGCACTGAGTAACATGTTACAGCAGGAGACTAAATAATATATTTATATTGTGGAGTTAAGGGGATTCAAAGGTAAGTTATTTGTTTAGATCTGCACTATTATCAGATGTCTGAGACTACTCTATGTCGGAATGGCCTTTCACACTTTTAGCTTGTATAAAGTCCTTCTTACTGATGTTTTGGAGAACGGTTCAACCAGACTGATAACTAAAACAGACAAAGATCCTTCTAAGTAGCATTTCAATAGCAAAATAATTCAACCATCATTGGTGAAACAAACTGGTAGCTTCACATCAAAATATGAGCAGCTTAAAACAGGAAGAGCTTCCTGTTTCAGTGTCAAGTGTTTCACAGTAATGCCACCTGTAACAAGCTGGAATATGTTGTGTTGTTCTGCTTCAGCAAATAGAAGGTTGTTTGGGGTAAAACATGTGGTCAAATGTAAATAAAACATTGGGTGCATAAATTATACTGTTTTTATCCCCGTTTATTGAAGGAAAAAAATGTCAATATAACTGGTGACCCCATATTTGAGTGAAAGTGTATGTTATATATATATATATATATATATATATATATATATATCAGTATTTTGTCACGTTGTCAAGAATAAGAGTATCACAGAAACACCCTGAAATATCGTCATATTATTTTAGGGCCACATCGTCCGACCCCGTCGTCCGCAACATTGAATAATAAACTACTTACAAACTTGTCCAGCGTTACTGATGCTGTACCGATGACTGAGAAACGGAGCGGACTGTTCCTCGCTGTGGACACCTGAATCCATACGAGCAAGAGGTCATTATTACTCAGGGAACTTCCAACAAACATGCTGTACATTACTTATTACTAAAACCTGGAGGAAAACTGGTCAAAAGTGACTGTCATTATTAAACACAATCTAAATGTCCTCAATTGGCTCCATAAATGTAAACATAAGACTATAATTGCTTTAATATTAACTCTTGAATTATTGGGGAATCATTGCTTCAGTACGAGTGAGATGACACTTTCCAGTTCTTTTAAACCAAGCCATTGAACATTAATTTTGGAAATGAGTATGTAGAATTACGCAGTATTAAGCAGGTTTACTAGACACGGGGCCTTAAAAGGGGACAATGTTCCAGCCAGTATGACTCCTACTTTTCCAAATGTCCGCATTTTCTGAGTAATGTTGAATACGTCAGTTTAAAAATGGGTTTAACATGGCCTTTGATCGGTTCAAATGCTACCATCTGTATTAGTATTTTATTTGACTACAGTTAGAGTATTAATACCATATCGTTAAATAGTAAAATACAAGTACCTCCAATTTGTACTTCGGTACAGTACTTGTGTAAATGTACGAAGTTCCAACACCGTACGCATCACGTAGGAGCCAAACAGGGTTTATGTAACGCTAAAAATATTTGGTTTATTACGACGATGGCCTTCACGAGAAACGACTCACCCCGACTAGAGGAGTCTTCTATGTGAACTAAACTACTGCTGTATCCTTAACTGATGGCTAGCTGTTGGGAGGGGATGCTTCATTTAAATAATAAATTATGTAAACAAACTCGCAGTTGCCGTTACACATAATTCAGTGAAAAAACAGAGTCGATATTATGCCTGACATTCTTTCATCACACAGCATCAGGACAAACATGTGTCACGTTAGTAAAGTGAGGATTCTACGGTGACGACTGTTTTAACGGCCAGCTACTGTTAATTAAAACGGCTCTGGGACTCTGGCGTTAGTTAGCTTAACACCGCTAACGAGGTTAGGGTGACTAGGTTAGCTTATAGAACTCGGGACCAGAACCGTCCGGTTATGGATTAAACACCACAGAGACATTAAATACAGCACAAAACACACATCGCTAGTTACACATTATTCTGGGGTTCAGTATACGATGCTAGGACACTTCTTTTGTCTGTTAGCTAGCGGAGCGCCACGGGTGTCAGCGCTAACGTCACACTGCTAACGTCACATTGCTAACGTTAGCTAGTCTGTCAACACACGCGTCAAATGCTCACAAACCCACCAGTTAAAGCAAAGTATGAATGAGTTGTTTGTTTTAAACACCGACAATATATAAAGTCATTAAAATAGGTCCCAACTCTTACCCTGGTTACACTTGAGCTGACAAATCAGTTCCACCTGCTTCTGCTAGTACACCGTAGGTTCTACTGTCGCCGGCGTTTCCGGGGAGCAGACGATACCACCGGGGCGCTTTATGGGGGTGTACTACGAAATACCGTTTCCATGTCTATTGTTTTTGCATTCACACGCTTTTACAAAGAGGGAATTAGAAAACAATATATTTTCAATCCTATCTAAATAACTGCTAGTAGCAGTAATAGTGGTTCCAGGCATTAAAACGTCCATTGGGTGAAACCGGCATCATTTTATTTTTTAAAGGAACAGTCCGTTATTTCTGGCACTCACATGTAGCGCTCAGATGTTGTTCAGGAGACTAGACTCACACACCGAGGTGGAACACAGTGGAGCATTTAATGAAAGAACACATTTTGGACAACTCTGACGTGCATGTGTATTCACATTTGATTTGTGGAACTCAAGCAAAGTACACATACATCAGAATAAAAAGGTGAGGAAGCAGAGTGTGTTTCTCTCAGGACTCTGATGCTATTTGTTGATGTTGTTGTTGTTGTTGTTTTCTCTCTGTGAGTGTTGGGACATGCTGGATGGGCCCTTGCGCCATGATTATGTATGTAAATAGAATAAACATTAAGGGGATGATTTTAGTTATATTTCATTAATACTGAGCTTAACAGTTATGATTAACGTATAGGTAATTATTAGATAAAGGTAATTATTTAAGTTTGACAAAAGTTACTATTTCTTTTGATCATGTAATAGTCATGTATTTAGTTCATTCAGATGTTGTATATGTTCACTATTCTTTTTATTGGTTAATATTGTTTCTCTCTTTTTTATTATTTCCTATTGTGGTTGAAAAAATACCAAAATCAGCTCATATCAGTGTCTAAGTCTCTTTCAGAAAACTGCGGTCAGATGTGTCTTTGTTAATATTTGGTTGCTTTAGCAAATTAATACAATTCTATCTGCTAAGGTTGTCGCAATACTGGTATTGACGATAACCCTGATATTTAAAAAATAAGTACAAATATTACTTTAATAATACACATATGATAATATAATAAAGTATGTCATGTTTTGTACCCCTCTGGATCCATTTACTTTTCACAATAATTCGATTTTTTTTTAATTTTGTCCCTGGCAGAAAAAATAAATAAATGTTCAGTTTCGTAGAATAAAATAAAAATAAAAAAAGAACTACTTCAATTGAACCTATTAATACGTTTTGAGCTGAAATAATAATTTTGTAGAGGTTATAGAACTGCATAAGAAAACAAAGAATTAAGGAATTGAAAAAGGAAATCCAAACTGGATAAGATAGAAGAAAAATATTAATGGCAATTTTACAGGGCAGGACTTCATATCAAAAGAATATAATGCGATGAATAACAAATCCTTTCCTAATGACTTCAGAGATCACAGTCTCAGCCGATGTTCCACATAAATAACATTGGGGAACTGGTTTCTTATGTGGTTTTAACAGCCAAAGCTCCTCGTGATGGCACACTTACAGTTTACACAAACTCATCCTGTAACTCACAGCTCCACATCGTCAGGTTAATGAACTCTTCGATTACACTGATACAATATCTGATTAATAACACGCACCATTTCTGGTTGAAGCAATTTAAAAAGATATTATATATCTGTGACCTTTTAAACTAAAGTATTATTAGTTACACGTGTGCAACATTTTAAAAAGAGGATAAAATGATCACTGAATGTACTTTTCCTAGTCTTTCATGGGATATTTTATTAATATTTTTTAATGTTGTTTTTAACATTTTGGCATTAAAAAAAAAACCTGTTATTATAAAAGACGTTAAAATATCTCAATGGACTTATCCTGGCTGAATACAGGTTTAAAAAAAAAAAATCAGTTCAGTCCCTTATCAGTTATTGCCCATGACGGGGGAAGATAAGAACTTTTATAAATGTATAGGGCTACTGTATGTGACCTGTGTTGTCTTTCAATTATGGCATATTTTAGAAGTTTTTTTAATGTAATCTTTTTTATATTCAGAATATATATATATTTTGTCTTTCTGTTTTGTTATTCAAACTACCCAGAGCTCGTATGTTTCACGGCTCAGACAATATAACAATCGTTGCACTTGTACGTTACATTCGTTACCTAACGTGAACATTAGTAGAATCTCTCAAACACGTGATATTTATGTTGAATCAATTTCAAAAATATGCGTATAGCTGCTGGTTCTGGTGCTCGCTTGCGTGTAACTAAACAACGTCACTCTGAAGACTTGTGACGTGTTTCTCACCAATAAATTGCCATCACCAAAAACATATCCCTCACACAAATCAATTCCAGTAACTTGTAACACGGTGACAAAATCGTACAATCTGTAAGGACATTTTTGTTGTACTTTAATAGTTGTAAACAAACAACGTGATCAACAAATAAATCACTCTCCACATGTGTTTTTGAATCTGTATTTTTGTGTTCATATCGACAAACAAATGCAGTCATTTGCAAATATGCATAACTTTTAATTTCACATGAAATGATGTTGGTGGATCCATTTGTTCACGTGAAATGACTTCCACACATTGCATTACACCTATTAAAATCCAATTATTGCACCTCGTGTTTGTGTTCTTTTTTTATTGTTGTATTATCTTCAGCGGTACAAATTAAACAAAAGAATCTGAAAACAAATAGGAGGAAAGTCACAAATGTTCAGTGGCCCACGAACCGACAGGAAGCTCCTGTCGTGGCCCTGCTGAAGCGCCTCCTCCCCTCCTCCTTCTGTTTACATGGATCGTGGGCCATGCCTACTACTCATTAATCATAATTTCTGTCATATTCATTGAATGTGTTGTAACTCTGTAACGCTGTTCATCTGTACACATGACATCTATTGCGTCTGTCCATCCGGGGAGAGGGATCCCTGTGAAATGTTGTATTTATTATTTAGTTTTTGGGGAGTTTTTCCTGATCCAATGTGAGGTCAAAGGTCAGGGATAATGTATGTGTACAGACTGTAAAGCCCTCTGAGGCAAATTTGTAATTTGTGATTCTGGGCTATACAAAATAAGCTGAAATGAATTGAAGCGACCCACTGACGTGCAGTCACTACACGTCATTGTACACGTTTGTGGCTCGACTCGGTTAACACTACTGAAGTCCAAAAAAAAAAAAAAAAAAATCAGTGACTTGTGGTCTAGAAGTGAAAGAAAACAGAAATATTCGTCTTTACAGTTGTTCGCAGCTTTATTTCTTGCCAGGAAAATGAATGACTCCACTTTCCCCAAAATATGAAACAAGCAAAACAACGCGGCACATGAAAGTAGTTGAACCAACAACACAATGTTTCACGGCTTTACTTGATGCGGTGGCAACACATTCGGCTGGTTTAGGCTGTGACTGATTGGGTTTTGTTCAAGTGTCGTCATGACGCAAGGCTCCATACAGGTAAGTGTGCCCACCTGTGGAAGGCCGGGGGGTGGGGGACGGGGGGGCGGGGGGGACAGCGACCATGGCGACCACAGCCCGCTCCACAGGCTTAAAAAAATAAATACATTTTGAAATCCTTTAACCTCGACTGAAGTTCAACCAGATGGAGAGGTTTCAGCTCCACCAGCTAATACTGATTATTGATTGGTAAGAATATCACACATTCCACTATTAAACTATATAAACATGCTGTAAAAGACAGAATGTCGAATAAAAAAAGGGCAGTACAATAAGACCAGTTCCTGTATGTCAAACACAAACGTTACCACGGAGGGAAATGACACACTTGAGAAAAAGGCTAAACTATATATTCTGTGCAGTTTGTTGAAAGCTCTACATACTTACTGTGGTTCTTACACTTTTTGCAAAGACGACAAAAATTGGAGCATCATTTAATATATTCACCAAATTATTTTTTTAAAAAGGGAAACAAAGTGACATAAGTTTTGTCAATTTCAGAAGAAAAAAAGAACCCATCACCCGGTTGCCACTACTTTAGGTACACCGGTACAGACGATTCAATCCAACTGTTCTGACACAAATTGTGCTCGAATGATGCCCAAAATGTTCAGTCTTCGTCATGACATCTTGGCGTTAAACTGCATTATAGAGAGAAACACATCTCAATTTAACAGAGTCCAGTACGACAACATAGTTTTCTTTAACTATGACCCTCAATATTAAAACATAGAACTGAATTTCCACATTTCCAACAATGTCGACATAAGCTGAGCATTAGATTGTACAGGTGTCCCAAAAACAGCGGCCACTGAGGGGCAAGCGAGTCATCCTCTAGTGACCACGAATGTCTGAACATTGTCGGGGCAATCCATCCCATAGCTGATGGACCGACCTTTCCACAAGCACGGCGTAAAACATTCTAATTGTTGAACATTGTTGCAGATGTGTGCACAAAGTATATCAACAGTGAGGTTACATTCCCACCGTGTACCTTCAGTGTCTCTGTAGTCTGTCACGCGTGCACAGACAATAATTAATTACTGCAAACCGAGGTTTAAAAGCTCAGCGCTACAGATCGTAGCCCGCAACATGGTTAGAGCTGTGGCATCAAAGCAGATGAAATGACGCTCAGATCACAAAATGATGTTTTTTTTCATTTTCCTGGCATCTCAACCGCTTTTTTTTTTTTTTAAACCTGCATTTCCCAGCATGCGTTATGCTCTCATTCTGCTGCTTTCAATCATATGTGGCCATAAGGATGTGAATATCCAACTTGTGACCACGGTAGACTCTCTGGTTGTAGACGTGTTGCAGTTTGTTTTGCCTTTGCGTTGCATTCTAGGACCATTTCTGTCAGAACAAAAGACTCCTCCCTCTTTAATAGAAAAGACAAATACATCAGTCACAGTTTTCGGGGGCATCAAATAGTATAGAAAGCAAATCATGTTTTTGGCATTTCGACTGATTTGTTGGGGGAGATCAAATGAGAGGAGATTACGGCGTTAAAGATGTTAGAATAAATGTTTATAAGTTATAAAACACGAGATAATTTGCTAAATACTAACTGGACTGTGCATAGAGAATAAAACTGCATAATGTGATCGACTTGGGGAGTTTGTTTCATCTCAAGGCCTACCAAAAAAACCATAACCACGTTCAGAAAAGAGTTGCTCGTAACAAGAAGAACTCTTTTTGGCTTTTAAGTGTGTAAAATGTAACTGTGATGATGCCCAACATTCTGGACTTGAAGTCTCAGGGAGAGGGCCAGAACCCGTTTCAGCATTTGGAGAAACTGCACGTGTGAATGGAAATCAAATTAGGCTAAAATCTTAAAAGAGGAGCATGTCGCAGTGAATAAATGCAGCGTCAGCTCTGTGGATGCACACTGAGAAAACATCTCTTACAAAACAAAACATGGAAAAGAAAACATTTTTGATAAATACTAAATAAATATATATTTAAAAAAAAAAATTAAATCTCAAACATTCACGGTTGTCTTTCCTCTTGCTCACAACTTCAGTTCAACAGGAACAACTCAAACAATCGGAGCAGAACGACACTCGCTCACATGAAGTCACCGAGTTAGACACAGCAGTCGTGGGGTGACTAACGGACGTCTCCTCTTCTTTTTGTTGTTAAATGCAGTGTTTTTGACACGTGTCCTCCTCTGATCTCAGTGCAGCTGAATCATCTCGTTTAGTCTCAGCAGTCTTTTTTTAACTTTCTTACTTATTGTACTACAGTTTCTGCAGCAGTAGCACTCCCAACACCCTCCTCTGATAAACACAACAAACTTTTGTTTTTATGCCGGACATTTTTCTGTGGAGAATTTTGGATTTGCAGCCTATAATATGCCGCGAGGCTCCCGAGAATAAAAGCCGTGAGAAACACAATGAACACAGAGAGTATTCTTCATACTTTAGTCTTTTTCGTCTCTGCCTGAACAACCCATCTGATAATGGAATCAAAAATTATGAAGCAGCGTATATTGAGGTCAACTGTCACATGGTGAGTGTTTAGAATCCAGATTTCCATGGCTATGAATTCATTTTAAACTAACATGTACAAAAGACAAAAGGAAAAACAGCTGCGGTTCTGTATGTAGTTCTCCATGTTTGTTAAATATTGAATATCTCAGAAGCAACACCACTGCTTTCTCAGTTCCAGTAACCAATCCTCCTCTTCATACAGCTTCTCGCGACTTCGCCGCCCAACATTCAACTGAAACTGGGTTTTATATTTTTAGAGAGTATTTAAAGATATGTACTGAAGGGGACCTTTTTCACATTTTGAAAAAAAGAACTTCTGCTCTCTGATGGAGAATCTTTGGCATTTATGTACCGCAGTTTCTTGTTGGCTCAGAAAACATAACGATGGCTTTACTACACGCTGCGGACCACCATTCTGCCTTTATAGCTGGAAGAAAAGAAAAAGGTCGAGCTATACAAAACCTGTGGCTCAAACAAAGGCTGTGGCTCAGGAGGCAGCACAAGTTGTCCTAGAAAAGTTAGAAAAGTACGATGGTGTATTCGGGCCATTGTAGATACATTTATAAAAAAATACTGCGTCTAGGGAAGGGGGAGTAATAACACGAGGAAAAACCTCAGAATTCCCCAGATGAAAGTTGTAAATTCACGAGAAAAACATCAGATGTTCTCAGAATATTGAGGATGTGCAACAGTACGGAGCACGATGATGTCTGTGCATCTGTCCAATGTGTTCCTGATGCGTAAAAGAAAAGCTAAGGCACCTTGCATGGTAGCCCCCGTCATCAGTGTGTGAATGGGTGACATGTAGTGTTAAAAGCGCTTTGAGTGGTCGGAAGACTAGAAAAGCACATGCTTATGATACCATGGGGCTTCTGGGATGAAATCGATAGTATTTCAGGATGCAGTGTTTTTTTGATTATGTCGTCCCCTGCAGCCATAATGCACCGCAGGCAGCGGCCTTTGTGGTGTGGTGGATCACAGTTACACAAGTTCTTTTTTAATTTTCTCGTAAAGATATCACTTTGATCTTGGAAATTCATAGTGTTTTATAGAAGGGTGGGGGGGTAATTATTTATAATTCAGCAAATAGCTGAAAATCCTAATAAAGTCAAAGCATGCAGATGGCATTTAGTACTAAAGAGACAGACGGACTTCTTCAGCGTCACAGCCTCAGCTGAATGTTGGGATGAGTACAATATGGCTTTCCTAGTACTGACACTGTGCAAATAATGACACTCAGTGGATTCACAAGGAGAATATTCAGTGTTGCAAGTATTTGTTTTGTTTTTTACGTGGGAGCACCTGGTCACACTTCTCGACATGCACTCGGCTGGTGTTTAATCTCACACTGTTCAGACCGCTGGTCTTTACACACCAAATAAATAGTTTGCAGTGTGATCATTTCCCAACACAGACAAGAGGGGCGTCCGGACAATAGTTGTTTACCTGTTAACAAACAAAAGAAGAACAAAAACTAATATAGCATTTAAAAAAGGGCGCTGGTCATGATTTCACAACATTCTCAGACACAACCACTAAGTGTGACAGATCCAAACAAACCAAAATCATAGAGCAGCATGCTGTTGAAAGTGTACGCACTCAGACACACACACACACACACACACACACACACTTTGACAAAAATACTCCTCGATAGTTTTTTCTCCATCCGTATCTGCTCCTCCTCAATGGCAGTTTCCACTTGCAGCTTTTCTTTTTTTCCGCATTCCCAGTTAAAAAATAAAACAAATGTAGAAGAGGAGGTATGCAAAATGACTGCCGCCAAGACGGCAGCCGTGGCATTAAGTGAAAGCGAAGGATTGATATCAGCTCGTTCCGCTCGTCCTCCCGAACCACCTCACGGCTCCTCCGTCGCTGACAAAGTAAGGCAGGAAGTATTTCATTTCGATTTCTTTTCCTCTCAGCCGCTGAAAGCAGACGGCGTCCCTCACGTCGGATCTGATCCGGCACTAGAGGGCAGTCGAGACAGACAGACAGCCGGACGACACCGACTCGCTCCTCGGTAACACACTGGCGTCTCACGAACACAAATAAATATCCACACTTTGTTTGAAAAGGCTCCTCCTCCTCATCGTCCTTTAACGCACTCCCTATTTCTCACACATCCTTTTGTTCCTTCTCTTCTCGCAGGGTTTTTAAAGCGCCGGTTACAAGGCCAGGAGTAAAACAGTAGCGCGAGGAAGCCCTCCCTCGCTGCCTAGGCCATGTAGATGAAGGTGTTGATGTCTGCCTCTTCCCTCTTTATGTACTTGTGTTCGATGAGCCACTCGATCTGCTCCTTGATCATCTTCTTCTGAGGCAGGAACATGTTCTTCAGGATCTCCACAAGCTCCGTCTGCAGCTGGGCATTACTGATCCTCTTCCTCATCTTCATGATTTGGATGATGGCCTCCTGATAAAAAAACAAAACAAAGTAAGCATAATGTTAGACCTTTCAAGCCCTACAAAGTGCACTGAGGTCTATGAAGCCAAGCTCATCTCTCCTGTCCGGTCTCCATTGTACCGGCTCACAAATCAAACTCACGGCGGCAGCTAGCTCACAGCTACGGTTAACAGTTTTTCCTCCATCTGTGAAACACTTCACCGATTCTGTGTAGCCAGCCGCAGCCTCGAATCACAGTACGTCATCTCAAAAGGACTTCACAGGCCCTTAAGTTTGCAAAGAAAACAGGACGGTAGTTCTCGTAGAATTGCCGACATCAGGATTTGTTCCTGTGTGCCTGATGGCCAGAAAACCACTGCTTGCTAGAAAACTGTAGGCTGTGTTGTAACTGGCAATTGAGCAGCAGAACCACTGATTATTACTTATGCAGCGTAAGAGGAGGGGTTATGTTAAAGATGTCATCGAGCCATGATTTCAGGCCTATCTAAAAATCCTAAACATAAAAAGAAAAAGGAGGAATGTTTTCCCACTGATGGACTGTAAATTGTATTATTATTTTAAAGCAATTTGAAGTTAGAAAACTGTATGAATTACACTGTATAATTATGTTGACGTTATCCTGTCCTTCAATATAGGACATATGGGGCAGGACGCATAGCCTTTTATGGAATTATCGGGTGTTACTTATGCTTATATACAATTCCTGTGAATGTGTGCTCATTTTCACACAGATGACGACATTCATTATGTTCATGCTGGTCTTTTGCTTGAAGTTAAGAGTGTTGGCTGAATCTGACATGACCCACTCGAAGGAGCCCACTGTACGGTTAAAAGGTAAGACAAAGTTAAGATAAGAATATGAAATTGTGGATGAGTGTTTTCATGGATATTTTCAAGAGGTTTTTCGGACCTGAGTTCTGAGTATTCTGAGCTGAACGATTCCTTCGTTCTCCTCTTCCCTCATTCGCTCTGTGGTCAGCTGCAGCCGACCAATCAGATTGATCTTTCCCCGCTTCTGGACTTTGGAGTTTTTGCTGAGGAAAAAATAAATAAAAACGTAAACAACATGTATATTTGTGGTGTGGTGCAGACCTGAAGTTGCTGATTATTTTATTTGGTCATAAGAATAGACACATTTAGTGCATGAATATCATTTTATATTGAATTGTCACTTTATAAAAAGAATGGAATTTGGAAATAATTAAGCTTTTTGGAGATCAACTACAAATCAAATACATTTCTGAGCTGAATTCAATGGATCATGAGGATGTCCACATTCCCTTCATACTTTTTTTTTAAGGGGGGAAAAGTTATTTTCTCATTTCTAAAAGCACCATAACGTACATGATTGAGAACTCCTGGTTGACGTAGAAGAGTGTGCTGTCTGTGAAGTCTTTGGGCGAGCTGACTGGGGGGTCATAGGACAACACCTGTCTCTTCAGCTTGGGGAAGGCCACGAGAGACTGCACAGAGGAGAGAGGAGTAGAAACACCATCATATGTCATGAATCCCACCAATGAGCGTCTGTGTGTGTTTTCCTTGAGACAGATGCTATCAACCAAGTGTACAGTCACCTTTCCTTATAGTACTCAATCCAAGTACATATCTAAATACTGCATACTTGTACTGCAAGTGGTAGATTGAAATGAAGCATTTAAAAATGTTTCCTTGGTCTGACCCAGAGTGTGCGTCGTAGCTCTGCGTCGGGCAGCTCCGTGGCCAGTTTGAGGTTCTCAAAGCTGATTCTCTCCCTTGGTCTCTGGTTCCAGGCAAACAACACCGCCAGCTGGAATGTCGTCACCTCCAGGTCGTACTGCCCCACCTCGTTTTTAAAGGTGATCTGAGCAGAGGGGAGGGAGAGCCAAAGGAGAAGGCGGACAAGGTGAGAAGAGTGTGGGGAAACTGTCGGTTTGCATTTGTAGTAAGGGTATCACAATTCTCCCAATTCACGATTTTAAGATCACGATTCAATTAGATTGAAAAAAATAAAAAATAATTATTATATATATATATATATATATATTATATATATATATAATGTTTGAATTTTTTTCCAATCTATTTGAATCGTGACCTTAAAAAAAATTAAAAAATGTAACTCTGCGAGGAACTGAGAGCACAATGTTTCTTGTATTGTAAGTATCTCATGCTGCATGCAGTCCATCCAGATAAATGCATCAACGTACTAAAAAATGCGAAGAAGAAGACAGACGTGAGCAATGAATATTTCTTTTTAACTCTTAACACTCAGTAATCACCTCTCTCTATAGTAGTTTTCATTGTTACTAGCAAAGTTCGCCATTCCCTCACGGCACACTTTCAAACGATGCATGCATCTACTCATGTTCCTAATTACTTTAGTGTAGGAAGAATACGAGGCATATGAAGTTCAGGGAGAAGTGAAAGGAAGTTGCACGGAACAAAGAAACACTATTCCTCAGTCATTTCCAGATGTAAGGAGTGAAAAAAAATAAGTATTTTAACTGCATGAGGTTTTGATTTATGGCTCTTAATGGAGACAGGAACCCAGAATGATCTACTGCTCCGGCTCACTCACGATGCCGTTGGACATGAGGTGATGCCAGTGGAGCTTGCGTCCGCTGTGATTCCTCTTGTAGAAGTCTTCCACCTCGGGGATCAGGTCCTCCAGCTCCGTGGGCAACGAGACAAAAACCTTCTCGCTGCTTCGTGACCACGCTCCGGCGTTCAGGATCTTAATGTTCACACTGTCCGCTGTCAGGGAAAAAACAAATCGGGTGAAGAATTATATTGGTCTTTATTAGGAACACAAACTTAAAAAAGTCCACCTATAACATAATTCCTCCCCGTTCACCTAAACAAACCATGCAAATTGTCAATGTTGTATTACAAAAAAAAAGTCTAAAATGTCAACATTTCAAAATGCATCCATTTGATTGAACAGTATCAGTTGTAATATAGCTGTGTTTATGTTCTACATCATAGGTTTATATCTACTGCATGAAAGAAAAAGCAATGAAAAGGGACACATTACAATAAAGGGATAATATGACAATTTGCAATCTTGCTTTATATTGTTACTGACTGCAGTGCTTCGACCGTTGCCATGACTCCCAAAATCCCAAATAACAGATGAAATGAGGAATAGTCATTTTTCATTATGCATCAACGTTGTTTATCGTGAGTTATTCTCATGACGGATAGCACCGTTTGTTGTGTACAGACGGCCTCTGGTTGTAAAAAGAAGTCTGGTTGTATAGAAGTCTATAGAAAATTACTTGATTTATTCAAGTTATTAAACATTGTAAACATGAGTTTATGGTCTCAATCTCCAGTTTTAAGTCTTCAATACAACATGATGTTCATTTAGTAAATGATGGTCCATGTGTGTGTGTGTGTGTGTGTGTGTGTGTGTTACCTGGCAGTGCCAGCCTGTTGTGTTTGTGCATCTCTTTGAAGACCTGATTGAGGTCCTCTGAGACCTTGATGTCCTGAAACATCCTGGCCAGCTTGTTTACATAATCTGCAGGCATCCCCACTTCCTACAACCACAAACAACCACACACACACACACACACACACACGGAAGAGAAAAAGAGGACAACAACAAAAGGACACATTTATTCAATGTGCACCTGTTTCTATTTTAAAACTATCAGTTCTCAATTCAGATTTTTTAAATCTTATTTGCATATTTATTGACCAGATATTTCCACATCATAATATTGCTAATGTTATGCTGTTTTTCTTTGATGGTCGTCTGTGAGCAAACGTGGCCATATAAGTGGGCACGGAACAACTGGTTTTCCCAGCCAAAACGGAACCGTAGCAATAGCCGGAACCGTTTGGTTTGCATTGATGGTAATAGCCCCATTAAAAAGTAATAAGGCGGAAAGTGCAACTCGTATTAAAAGTATATTCAAAACCATACATACCAACATGAGGTTTGTACTCATGGTTGAATGCACTTATTGTAAGTCGCTTTGGATAAAAGCGTCAGCTAAATGATATATAATGTAATGTAACATATCAGTTCCAGGTTACTGAAGTTATGAGAGCTAAACACAGAACAACTTCATATTCACCAGCCCAGAAACACATAATTCAGTTTTTAGTGAAAAACTTGTGAAAAAAATTCAATAGGAAAATTCGCAAATTTATGATTTTATAATCTGAAGTTTTCTTCCCGTAAATTTACCAATTTAATCCCAGAGAATATCCATATTTTTTTCTCTGAATAGCACCTCCTCTAATATATTTTTTAGTATACTGTTATACTACGGCTTTGTTGTCAGACAACGTCACTGATCCATTTGAGAAGTTTGTAAAACAGTTATGTTAACTTATTCCACAGAGATACGCAGGATTTTAGTACTGAGTCTCTGGTATACCATTAGAGTTTCTGACAAATAATGTAATGGAAGGTATAACTCACTCTCAGCCACTCCACCATGTTCTCTTCAATCTCACTGTCGGCCGATATGTCCAGAATCAGGCGCCTGGTCAGGTGAGCTTTGTGGTAACGCATGAACACGTCTTTATTCTGGACGTACTTCAACACCAAGAGCTGCAAGGAGAGAAGATCAAATAGTGTGAGAATAGAGGGAAAAGGGAGGCGAAAGGACGACCAAGGTGGATCAGCTAAAAGAGAGTTAGCACTGAGTAATGAGGACCCGGTTTAGGACAAGCCGGGCCAACAGGACAGAGACTCACCACTTCTTTGAGTTTGAGCTCGATTTCCTCTGAGGTGAGCTTCTTGCTCAGAGCAGTCTTCCTCAGCAGCATGTCACAGTAGTTTGCCAGCAGCTCAGGACACTTTGACTCCGGCTGAGTCTTCATACCCACACTGTGTGGATGGACACACACACACAAGTTTACATATACACCACGCCATTGTGACCAGTTTTTAGTCAAAGAGAAAAGAAACGATTTTTGGACAAGGAGCTCGGTCATTCCACATCTGCGAGGACAAAACTGGTGTTTCCACTCACCCTTTCTGTTTCAAAGGCAGCTCCAGTTTGAAGATTGTGGCGTCATTGACAACTGCCTTGTACGCCTGCAGGAGAAGGAAAACGGGTACAAGTGAAGACAAAACATGTAGGGCTGCAACTTACCATTGCTTACATCTATTATTCAGTTGGTTATGCTTTAGATTAATCAATTATTAATTCAGTCTATGAGAGGACAGAAAATACAGAAAATAATTTCCTTTTCTAACTGCACAGTTTCCCCAGTTCACACAGGCAAACTTAAAGATTCCCTGTGAATTGACATAACGTCCGTAACTCAAGACTCAAAAGCCTCAACTCTACGCAAATGCTGTCCGATGTGCGGGAGTGCTTGTTTTGACCCCCTCGGAAAACAACAAGATTGTGTAGGGAAAGCTCATCGTCATGGTCAGCAGCCTCCCCATTCGATGTGATATAACTGCAACAACCTATCGGACGTAAATAAGAAAGACTACTTTGTCGTGCGGTCGCTTCGTGGCATCGTAAGGAAATCACAGTCCAATCAGAGCTGTGTCAGTGAATTACGTGCCTTAGACTTAACACACAAGCTTCAGGCTCGAGAGAGGAAAGGTAGAGGCTGCTTCTTTACGCCATATGCAAGTATGGAGTCCATAGGTGTGAAATGGAGATCGTTATGCTGCAGGTTTAGTTCATTATGAATACGCACAATTTTGAAAAAAAATGTTGTGAGCTGGAATGACCTCAAATGCCTTGAGCACAGAGCAGATATAACCATATTGCTTAAAACAGACCTTATCTCTTGCTGTGAGGAAGCGAGGGTCGTCCTGGAAGGCCTCCTTTACCAGCTTACTGAAGCGGTTAAACAAAGTCAGCAACTGCTCCACGTACTTTTCAGAGTCCTGGACAAACACAAACACACACCTATTTGAAAAACTTCTGCACATGTTGTAGACGCTACCCTCCAATATGAACTTGGAGTCTTTTAGTCATCTGGTTCATTACACAATGTAAGTTCCTCACTCTGACTTCTGGATTTGTTGAACAAAACTCTGCTGCCCCAGATCTCAATAACGACAATATCCTGCTCTGAACAAATCTACTGTACGATATGCGTTTTTCTGTTCTGAGATAACAGGAATTCATAAGATGGCTCCACTAGTTTGGTCAAATGTACAATGAGTTTTCTGAGTGATTGTTGTGACAATTAATTACATCTGAACCTTTGATAATTCAAGACATTTCTTTTATAACTTTTTATCCAATTTTCAAATATATATATATACCTCTTTGACAAATAAATGAAACATTTGGGTTTAATCTGTATACTGTCACTTTACCTTTATATCCGTTTCCTTACTGTTTTACTACCTGGGTTGGATCGGTCAACTAGATGGAACAGATGATTTGCTGTGGCGAAGAATTTTCTATTTTATGTCTTAGGTTGTTACTTAAGTGATTGTATTTGTATTTATATTCATTGAGAATTGTTTTAAGGAGCCTGAGATCTAAGGATTCCTTTAGCCAATGACTGCTTCTCTGTAACGGTTGTGCATATGATAACAAACAACTTGAAACTGATGAGCCGAATTGTTGAAGCGAGCGTGTCACGTACAGATGTGATAGTCTCAGCAGCAGCCACCATGTCTGCTAGTCCAGCATTGACGATATGTTCCTCCAGGTCTTTCAGCATGGGCTCGATCCCGCTGGGAACTTTGTCCATCAGTGAAAACATCAGGTGCAGCTCTGTCCATGTGTGGGGGGAGAGGGGGAGAGAGAGAGAGAGAGAGATCTGTGTTACACACATGACATGAACGACACCATGGATGTAAAATAAGAACTGGATATGACGTCGCCACTCAGGTCAATTATGCCTCTCTATTATGAATCTTTTATCCAAAGATGGTTTATATTTGTAAACCCCCCCAAAAAAAGCTATTCTAAAAGTCTTTGGGCCGAGTGGGAACTTGCAGGCAGGGCCAGCAGAAGAAACACTACTGCCGATATCCAATGGGCCGCATACCCCGGAAGTAAACCTGTAAGCTAGAACCTTCTTTGGTATATGTGCCAGGCGCATTCTCATTGGACTTGATAGGCACCCTCTCACCACCTTATAATACATCAATGAAACATACTGGATGAATTCCTAAACTTCCTGCACTTGTGGACCCAGCGACGTTTACCGGTATGTAACTGTGAAGCCCAACTCCTCAAATCACCAAGTCCCCAATGGACCTCTATAGGACGTTCTGCCAACTCCCATAGAGTCTGCTGAGGGTGAAGGCTTTGTTCCTTAAATTAAATCATAATTCTGAGTAATATGGATCTGATACTACTACTAATAATGCTTGCTGCTTCCCTAGTGAGCGTTGATGCCACTACGTCCAGCAGGCATTACAGTGTGTGGTGGTGATTGAAACGTACTACATTCTCCATGAGCATGTACTGCCTACTAGTATGAAGGATTAGGTTTGCCATTACCTGCAGACTGTTGACACTGAATCAAACCAAACATCACGTCTTCTCTACATCACATGACTGCATCGTAGGTTTGTGCCGATATACAATGATCTTGGGGATTGACAACGGTCATATTGATCAGTGATAGGTGATACCGTTGCCAATGTCAAGACAGCATTTGGCTAATGTGGCATTAATGCATTATTATTATTATTAGCAGTGGTATTAAATTACTATCAATTTAATTTTCCCCATAGTTTCATGTCTGCATCCCGCACATATAACCATCACAAACACACACGCTGTCCCTGGTTCTGAATGGAGAGGAGAGACTGAACTAAGGCTGAGCCGAATATTTTAAAGCTTCATTCATGATGTCAACACTCTAATTATTAAAAACTAAGCGAAACACACACACACACACACTTCAAAAGTAAAAAATGTATTGAAAAAAAGATACTTAATAATTTCCGAAATTCACGGCATGTTTTTTTTTTTTTTTTACGAATGTTTCTGCTTTAATCTTAATGTTAATCTTCTTGGCGTTTAGGCTTTCAGTAACAACATTACAACTTTAAAAACAGCCGTACTTACTATCCGTCTCGTTTCGTTTGATCATCCCCGGACTTTCGACGAGGAGGGTCTCTTTGAACAAGGTCACCAGTGCATTCACACAACACTCCATAAGCTG
Organism: Cyclopterus lumpus; assembly: GCF_009769545.1. Taxonomy (NCBI): domain Eukaryota; kingdom Metazoa; phylum Chordata; class Actinopteri; order Perciformes; family Cyclopteridae; genus Cyclopterus; species Cyclopterus lumpus. The sequence goes on from NC_046990.1 coordinate 2,845,504, forward strand.
GGAGAACACACAGAATGCAGGGACTCAGGATAAGGGCAACTTTGACATCAATAAACGGCCATCAGATACATTTTATGAGACTACTGAAAGGATGGAAGCCTCTTTCAGAATAGGTTTGGTGCTGCTAATTAAAGCGAACAGACAGATTTACATCCGACATCAGCCGGATCGTACGTGAGAGTCAAAAATACAGTACGACTGAGACTCTATTGTACGGTTCTACATGTAATTTGAAAAGATTTCCTGAAAAATACAGAACAATTATTCAGATGACATGAGGGAAATAGTTGGCTAAAAACAATGGAAACAAACATGAAAGTACTAATAGTACTGATGCTTCAGATCCTGTTGAAAACACTTACTGCTTGAACAGAGTTACATTCACGACGTGTCTCTAGATATCTCAGCGCTCTCTTCTCCTCTTCTCGCAGCTTCGCGTCTGCCTGCAAAGAAACCAAAACACAAAACACAGATACTAAGAATCCAGGGAATACATACAAACAATTAAGAGTCTCTCAAACGCACACATCCAAGGTAACACCTTTCCTCCCAACATCCGCCCACAACATGTAGCTTCAATAGATAGTTTGGATTGTTGCGGTATACGGTACTTAGATGAAGCACAAATCAACGGATTTTAAACAGCTAAAATAAATGTATACCAGTTTTGAGTGGTGTTTTAAAAAGGGTGAGTTCGGATTCACAAGTCACACAATAACACAACTAAACTAACCGATCGAGGCAGCAACGTTTGTGTACCAAGAAGTCAAATGTATGTATTTGTCAATGGAGGCCCGTGGATTTGAAGAGTACATAGCTTGCTATGATGAGAGATCCATTTGGATGGCGTTCTGCTCTGCAAAAGGATATGCCAGTCTGCATTTCTGCATGTTTTTTCATTAACAATTAATCTTGGCTATCTATCCTTGACTTATAATCAAGTCGGATATTTGAACAGCCGACCAAACAGATGGCTCCATCTGTCTGTTACAACAACAACTAAAACAGCTGTCTTGGTGGGAGAGGTGTCATTTATATCTTAAATAAATGTGTAGGCACATTAACAGCAGCAGCACCCCCCCCCCCCCCCCCTCCATCAGAGTATTTGTCAGTGGCATTCTCTTCCGCATTTTAAAGAGACCCCATTCTTTATCCTAACACTTGTAATACTCAGTAGCATTGTAGCGTACATATTTCATGTAGTTCTGGACGCCGTTCTGTTGCAAATAGGACGGTGCCTGTGTTCTGTAAAACCTCTCTGTGGAGTCCAGGTAGGCTTTCTCAAAGTTATCCCTGTAGATCTGCAGCTTGTCCTCCGGGTTAGAGCACAGGTTGACTGGTGGGAGAGAAGCACAGAGATTGGGACAATCCAAATTACTGTTAATGCGTCATTCAGTTGTTTCTCAGTCTTTTTGTGAGAATATGTACCAGAATATGTACAGTGGACCTGTTTCTGTCCGTCCTACCGTACGACTCTCGTACTCCTATCACGAGCTGGGAGTCGAAGGCCTCCCCCTGCCTCTCGGCATGTACGAGCTTCATGGCGCTGTCCTGTAGGCGATTCTTAATGTTGGAAAAGATGGACTCGTTCCACGTGTCCAACATGAGCTGCAAAAAAAAAAAGAAGGTGGTAATAAAAATGTGCACCAAGCACTGAAAACGTTAAATAATAAGTACGTCCATTTTATGCCGTCCAAGAATAGTCCAGCCCAATTTATTCATGAAGTGCTTTTAAAAGGAACGCCTGCTGCTCATCCCCCCCCCCCCCCCCCCCCCCCCCCCAATGTTGTATCTCCTCTCCATTGCTTCTCCCATGCCATCTTATCACCTCTCATTCCTCCCCCATTTCTTCTTCGCGCTTGTTGTTGCTCACCTTGCGCACGATGCTGTCCTCCATGTTAGTTTTCTTGTTGCTGCCTTGTTTGCCCATGAGTGTGATCTCCAACTGACAGAAGGGTTTGGGCAGGATGTCGCACTGGGTGAAGAACTTCCTCCACTCTACAATGTAGGCCTTCAGCAGCGCTGTGTCGTCCTGGTGGCTCAGCACCCGCTGCCATGACAACAGATGCAAGCAAAAGTTAAAGATGATACAATAAATAAATACTTATGATGCTTTGACCTCTGTAATAATTGCTCTGAATCTTAGCGTAAATAAAATGCCCAAAAAATCACAACTGTTTGCTGTCCTGGCTCCTCATTGGTGGAACGAGCTTCCCATTGACATCAGGACAGCAGAAAGTCTCTACATCTTCCGTCGCAAACTAAAAACACATCTTTTTCGACTATACCTTGAATAGGGAAGGTAGAGCCATAGTAGCACTCTAGTAGCACTTAAATGTCCCTTACCGATAGCACTTTGTTGTTTAGCACTTTAGTAGCACTTAAATGGCACTTACGGATAGTACTCTGTAGTTTAACGTTATTGAAGAAATTGTACTTGCTTGATTCCTGTTGTTCTGAGTTTGGACTCATGGTTTAATGCACTTATTGTAAGTCGCTTTGGATAAAAGCGTCAGCTAAATGACATGTAATGTAATGTAATGTAATGTAAAATGTACTTCCACAGTAAACAGACGATACATTTTAATATCACCGTCATTATTTACTGTTAATAGAGAGATGCCTGTTATACTGTATAATATCTACATCCTGTTTGCTCACATGCTGTATGTAAAGCAGCTAGCTTGATATTCATTTATTCAGAAGTTGGCATTAATGAATGATACAAATATAGAGAGGGAGTTGTGGTCAGTTTACTACTGTGGTTGTATGATGTTTTAAAATAATATTTTTTTAACCCTTTTCTCCTGGTTGCACTGTAAGTTAAAAGCGACCATGGTGCTAAATCAGGTATTAAAGTAACATGTTGAATTGCCGTGAGATTAACATAAAGGGTTCCATATCTGAAATGAGCTTACTAATGCTAAAAAGAAGCAAAATAAAAATATAAATGAAACCACACTTGTAAACACACTACTTACAGCCTGTGCTTGTTTAATGAAGTCTAGGATGTCCACTTTGAGGGCTTGGTGGATTTTGGCTGGTCCTTTGTCATCCCATAGACACACAGCATGGACATCTCTGGGGGACAGACGAGAGACAAATTCAAAGTCAGTTCAGTCAAACTACGCACTTCAAACTCTGGGGCACTTTTACTCAACACGTCGCAAACAAAAGTGGGATAATACTTGCAGAAATATCCCTTGAAAAGTGACCCGTCTTTCCAGAGCAGTTGGAAGATGAGAGAATATCAATCTCTGTGTTCCCGTACCCCTTTTCCTCTTCTCATCCTATTTCTAAGGCCAAAATCAGCAATCACCAACTAGGGCTGATAATTCAATATGGTAATTGATCATCTTTCAATGTAATAATATTGTGATGAAATCCTATATCTAGATATAAAATTACACTAGCCCTATTACCAACATCCTTTTACCCTCCACATTACCCACTTTATCTAAGATTAGTCAGATAAGTCAAGTTAATTTTATTCATATTGCCCCAAATACAAAATGTGCCTCTGGGGGCTTTACACCTGTACAGCATACAACACCCTCTGTCCTCAGATCCTTAATTACGAATATACGTTTACAGTTTTAAGTGATCATATATAAAAGAAAACATAGTTATGAATATTATATATTTTACCCCCCCTAAATGCTACACACTGTTCCTTAGAGTTTAAGCTATGGATTCAAGACTCTTTTCCACACCAGTTTATTAGCGGGACACAATCCAACAACGGGCTTACCTACAAATGTATGACATTGTGTAGGGATTATGTAAAGCACAACACCTGTTGGTAAAAACTAAGCCCATGTATTGCATGCGTGTGCTGCCGAAATGCACTAAAATAGTACGCTGTGTATTTGTGAGCGGTCTGTTGTCCAGAGTAAGGCAACTGTTTTCAGAATTAGAGGCGGTAGCAGCAGCAGCAGCAGCTGTACTGATCCTGCATGGGAACACATTAAACGAGGCAGAAGGCAGGAAGGGAAAGAGCAGAAAGCATCTCTTACGAGAACAAGTCGAACCACTGTTGCTTGGTGACGGCTTCCTGTCTGAGCAGCTTGAGAACGATGGGTCGCATCGAATCCCACTTGTCCTCAAACTGCAGGGACCCCTTGTTCTGGAGGAGATATATGGGATGGGTGGAGTGGGAGGAGGAAGAGGAAGGAGCAGTGAGAAAGGAGGCGTTGGGGGAGAGAAGCGAGTCAGAGAAGACAGCTGCAGTAATGCAGAGATACACAAAGACACTTGTAAAGACTGAAGACATAACAAGGGCTGGGATCAAGGCCAACTAGATTGTACGAGTCTAAAGTAAGTAACTGGCCACCTTGTAAACTGCCATAAGTGGAAGCCTTGCAGTGAACGACTAGCTTGGTTACACAAAGAAAAGAAGAACAACATGTTATTCCTTTCCATTATCCAAACACAGAATAACATGTTATGGTATAGCGTCTGTCCATCTGGGGAGAAGGATCCTCCTCTGTTGCTCTCCTGAAGGTTTCTTCCCTTTTTTCCCTGTGAATTATTATTATTATTATTTTTGGGGAGTTTTTCCTGATCCGATGTGAGGTCCTGGGACAGGGATGTCGTATGTGTACAGATTGTAAAGCCCTCTGAGGCAAATTTGTGATATTGGGCTATATCAAATAAACTGAATTGAATTATAGTAAAACAACTTTTAAATGTTATTTCATTTGCTACACATCAACCTATTCCTATGCTTCATTTAAGCCATTATCTACTTATTTTCACTGAAGTATTTAGATCCAAGAGGCCATGTTTTAATGCCTGCTTTATTGCAGATTACACTTCATACATATTTCGTTGCAGGTTTGCAATTAACAGCTATTTTCCCTCTTAACCAATGGATCTAAAATTTATGAAGTAATCGCCTCAGGATGAGAGAGAAAGTGAAGGCACACCAGTGTTGAAGAGGTGCCGACCATGGGGAAAGCACAAGTGTAAATGAAAAGTCACACACTCATAGGCATAATGCTAATATCTTTTATAATTTCTTAACATTTCGACTCAACAGCCTTCTTCAGAATAATAACCTGATGTTAAATGATTAAATATATGTTTTCTGCATTTTGGCTAAGAATATTTTCCTTTACATTAAAACAAATCACCTAAATGTTGTAGATTATCAAATGTTAGATGCCCGTCACAAGTTATTGTAGATAACATTACTTGTCAAACAAAACAGTCGAGTATCAAGGAGATATTCAATTTAGAATTACATCATAGAAAAGCAGCAACACTACACAGCTACTTTAGCAGGACCCTGTGGTCTCTGTCCACCTCCAACCGTGACCTGTCTATTAATAATTATGTAGTAATGAGTTCAGTACTTTAATGTTGTAGCTGCTAAAAAGGACTTTATTTGAATTATTTGATAAACTGTACCAAGGGATAGTTTCATTTTAACCTATGACAATACTTCCAAATCTTATCGTTGATTATGATATGTATTGTTCATCTGAATCAAAGTAGATTAAGTAAACGTAGTGGAGTAAAAAGTACACTACTGAGGTGTAACGCTAGCCTTGAGTCTAGTAGGATGGACGGGAACGTTCAGCTAAGTAGCATAAAAAGGAAATACTCAAGTACAGGACATGGAGCACTGTTTAATGTGCTTAAGTTACCGTGTCCCGTGTCCACAGGCTACCTGAAGCCGGTTAACACGAGCCATGCCGGTTACGTTAAGCGTGACCGCTTGTCTGAGCGAATTGACGTTAACGTCCCTCTCTTGCTAGCATACCAAGCTAGTGGCCAGTGACTAGCGGTTGAGAGAAAGCGTTCATACCGATGAGGACCTGAACCGTCTACCCTGTAGAAAGCGCTGCCAATAACTGGTGGAGGTGATGTTTAACTGGGCCTTGTGGACACAGACGGTGCATTGTGACATCTTGAGAGGAGTTCGGTTAGTTAGCTAGCCAAAATAAAAGCGCCAGAGCATGTCAGCGACAACGAGCCCAAAAGAACCGGTTCGGGGGAAGAGGCGTCTCATGTTGACGCGTGTGGCCCCGTCGAGTCCCCATGCCCTCCGTGGTTGGGGTTAGGGCTTGAGACGGTTCTTGTTGAGCCGTGGCTCGTCGTGGCCGAAATGCCGGGTAACGGCTCCGGTTCGTCTTTAGTGACAGCGGAAGACGTACCGAGGTCCGGTTTATAACGTCATGAGTCGTTGGGGAACCGACTCTGACACAACACCGGACTTCAACAACGACAGCGGCGACAACTGTGACTTCAGGCGCATCTACTTGTGCACTTATTTCATACATTTACACTATTAGTGCAAACACATAAATGCCCCACAGTGAATATATGCACTAATAGTGTAAATGTATGAACACGAAGAGTTCAAATCGGCACACAAATGTGGGAAATACGATATATTCAAGTGCTTCTTACCTTTAACAAATTGGACGACGCCATGTTTCTTCAACTTATCACCTCGCGGAATCTCGCGAGACAGGTACTACAGCTGGCTCAGGATGAGGTCATGGGAGTTTTTCACACCGAAATCAACAGTGGTGGAAGAAGTACTCACATTCTTTATTTATCAATCCCAAGTAAAAATCCTGCATTCAAACTCTTATTTGAAGGAAAAATAGCAAAAGTGTCAGCATCTAAATATACTTAAAGTACCAAAAGTAAAATTACTCCTATTGCAGAATGGCCCATTTTTAGAAGATTTACTGGATTAGAATTATAGATGCATCAATGTGTAAAGCTAGGGCTAATTTGAATTACTTTATTCAGCCCAACATGTGTTAATAATAATTAATAATGTTTATAATAATGTATTTTGTATTAATATTCTAAATATGCAAAGTAACTAAAGTTATCAAACAAATTGGGTTACAGTAAAATATTGGCCTGCAAACTGTAGTCGAGTAAAAGTAGCATAAAATGGAAATATTATAATTAATACTAAAGCATCAATGTTGTATTTGGTAGCCGCTTTTAATTGTTGCAGAGTAGCATAAAATGGAAATACCTAATAATAATAATAAGAAGAAAAGTACCAGTACATTGTACTTAAGTACATCACTTGAGTTAATGTTAATCAGTTATCCAACTATGGCATTTAAAAAAAAAAAAAACCATGAGGAAGCACGTTTCCGCCAACATGAGTTGTAATCTCATCAGCAGATAACAGATGACAGTGAAAATAAGGAGACACAAAGTGATGACTTCTTTAATCTTTTATCATTGCCGCTTGTCTTTAAATGCTGCTGGCTGTCTTCAATGCATTACACGTGGAGATAAGTGACAGAGTGATCTTTGCCCTCTGAGACAGTTAATCATTCAAGGAAAAGTCAAGGATTTAAAAAAGCTTGTAACAGTGAAAGTCAGAGGATTCTACCATCACCAAAGTGGCAGCATGACTACCAAGCAGTCAGAGGATGATGCACCCGGGGACGTGAGTGACGAGAGCCAAAGCACTGGACTCATGGTGAGGGTCAGGAAATTCAAGCCCAAGGAAGTTTTCACCTGGTGAGTGGACATGGGAGATGAGAGGAAGAGAAAGCATGTCGTTGTTACCCTTTGAACAGAGCCAGGCAAGCTGTTTCCCCCTGTTGTAAGTCAAAATGTCAAACGTTTCCTTTATGATTACAGTCACCACCAGTGGTGGAAAAAGTAATCAGATTATTTACTTTGGTAAAAGTACTAACCACGCTGAAAATACTCCACTACGAGTAAAAGCTAACAGCAGAATAAAGTAAAAGTACTGCAGTTAAATGTTTCCTGTCAGTGTTTTACTATTATGTATGATGTTTCTGGATTAATATCACTGCTGCATTGATGTACATGTTACTGCTGTAGATGTTTTTAACTCTTTTATATCCCTGTTGGTTAGTTTAATCTACATCAACACATCATATTGTATAAGACCATCATATGTTTGTAGCGTCTCTGTCCTGTGAGAACCACGTGTCAGATAAACACATATTCTTTCATTTTCAGGCTTTTTTAAAGAGTTTATTTAGATTAAGAAGTAGGAGCATTTTCTCAACACACAAAGGAACACTTCTCAATTCATCACAAACACTCAACATCAACACATAGAGATCAGGAGAAACAGGGTTTTCACTGGATAGAAAGGGGAGGAAAAAGGTAACTAACTGTCAGATAAATGTAGCGGAATAAAAACGTACAGTCCTTACCTCTGAGCGATGGAGTGGAGGAGGACTATACTGTTGCATGAAATGGAAATACTCACGTAAAGTACTTTGAATTTGGACTTAGTATATGTATTTAGTTACTTTCCACCACTGTTAGGTTCTCAAGATTGTTTCAAGGAGACAACATTGAAAAAGAAAAGTTTAAAGAATGTGCCGTCCTGCTCTTTCTCTCTCAGGCAGCTGGCCAAGACGTTGGCTATGGGTCAGGGTCTGGCTGTGCTCATCTGTGGGACGGCCATCACCTCCCAGTACCTGGCCACCAGCTTCCATGTGAACACACCCATGCTGCAGAGCTTCTTTAACTACGCCCTGATGTGTGTCACCTACACCCCCGTGCTGCTCTGCAGAACAGGTAACCCCACACTTAGGGTCCTGTAACATAGGAGTAATACTTTGATGATTCGTAATATTACTAAAGGTTTTTGCTTGACTTTAAGTGTTGCGTAATTCAAGTTATGTGCAAACATTCTGTCTATAAATGAATAAACTGTGTGGTGGAATGTAGCAAAGTACACATTTGAGGTACTTGAGTCTATTTCATGCCACTTAATACTACAATTCAGCAGTGGTGGAGGAAGTACTCAGATCCTTTACTAAAGTACCTTTATGTAATAATACCAAAGTTTATAAATACTACTATTCACGGAAAAATGTTAGTTAAAGTAAAGTATAAAAAAGTATAATCAGCAAAATAAACTTAAAGTATCAAATGTAAAAGTATTAATTATGCAAAATGGCTCCTTTCAGTGTTATAATATCATAGAATATGGATATTATTTAGTTTTTATGACTAACAAATACATGTACGATTTAATTGTAGTTCATCAGTGTGGTGCTATATTTGAACACTTTGTATACTACTGGGTATATTATTAGTAAAGTAAAGCATCATATTATATATATCTTGATGTAAACAGTAACTATAAGTGTCAAATAAATGTAATGAAATAAAATGTATTTCTGTAGTAGAGTATAAGTGGAAAATAGCATAAAATGGAAATACTCAAGTAAAGTACAGTTATGACAAAATTATACTTAAGTACTTGAGTAAATGTATTAAACTACTTTCCACCATTGCAATTCAGAGGTACATGTACTTTTTACTTCACTTTTCACTTTTACTATTGTTACTTTACAAATTAAGGTTTTACATATAAAACATGTCATCAGTTTATAAAATATGATGTTATAAATAAAACTACCCAACAGTTTACTGTATTAAGTACTTAAAAATGAGCTCCACCATGTCGAACTACTGTAAAATGTTCTGTACAGTAAAATACTACTAACAATAATAGTTACATTTATGAATTTGGCATATTGTTCAAAGTGACGTACATTAAATTGACAAAATGCAGCAGGGATTCAGTATGAAACTCTTCTCAGGCTATTGAAACAAATAGATGACAATACTGAAGTTCAGGGGTGTTGCCCTTTAAAACATAGGGGATGGCAATATTTTACAGATCCTGAAGAGGCGATGGTGGAAGTATCTTCTGGTGGGGCTGGTGGACGTGGAGGCCAACTACGCTGTGGTCAAAGCGTACCAATACACCACCATCACCAGTGTTCAGGTGAGTACAGGTTGTGGTGTTCATGGTTAGTCGTGAAAACAGATCATGTTTTAAACTTCAACTTATTTTCTCCCTTTACAAAGTTTGCTCTGATGTACTAAGAGAACAAAATGTCTACATTAATACAATTCCAACAACTATTTTATAATATTGTTTTTGACTTTCACTAAATTCAATCTTTCAACCAACTTCAACCATTTGTTTATTTAATGGCACTATTGTTGTGAAATTGTGTTACATTTTTTTATTATAATGCAGATTACTATTTATATACATATATATAATAATAATTACATAACAACGGTGGCACTATTTAGACAAACTGGAATTTATCAGGACTATACATATATAAATATATATATATATATATATATATATATATATTCCTGATCATGACTTTTTGATTTTCACCCGATTTTCACCCTATAAATTCCAGTTTGTCTAAATAGTGCCACCGTTGTTATGTAAACATTATATATTATGTATTTTATTAGTCTGGGATATGTTAATGATAAGCAAAATTGTATCCAACACTGCAGTTCTCATAACACAGCAGTACTGCCCTGAGTGGAAACCAGGAAAACAGCAATCTGGTGAAAATAGGCAAAAGTACAATTTTAAAGCCAGATCTGTAGATTAAGAGCCTGGCATAATAGAGTGGATAAGTATATGCTGTAAAAGACGTGGGATCATACATTGTGATTTAATGTTTTTCAATGGGGAATTTTTGTCCTTAAGGGTCTGATTTTGGCTACACCGTTTATTATGGACTTATAATAGCAGCTGAGGATGGACTTCAAACATTTGAAGCCAAAATGTCCCTATATAGTAAGGCACACAGGTGTATTTAACAGGTTTATTGAACTCTTTGCAGTAAATTCATTCAACTCTTTTATTTCAAGTCAAAATATTTTAAGTTATTAGAACTTGTGTTTCTAAGTTCAGAAACTAAAGACTAGAACATGTTACGTTGAAATAACCAGTAAAGCTTGTATATTTAGATGAGAGAAGATTCCTGTGTGGTGGTTTACTGTGTATCGTATCAGTCTTCCTTTTATTGCCCAACTCTTCTTGTTTTTGTTTTTCACTGACTTCTATGCCACCAGAATCACACACTGTGGCTCTTTGGCTCCACCTGCTGACGTAGAAATCAGCCAAGGACACTGATTGTGCACAGACTTTTAAAGATGCATTTTAAGTGCCACTTGAAATTCACTTTTGAACCCTGTGTCACCTTTTTTCACGGATTACTGTTTTTAGTGTTGATATCAATACATTTAATGTATTTATCGATGTTTGTATTCAAATGGATTTCTGTCTCCAGCTGCTGGACTGCTTTGTGGTCCCGGTCCTGATGATCCTGTCCTGGTGGGTTCTGAAGACACGATACAGTCTGATCCACTACATAGCCGTCTGCATCTGTCTCCTCGGGGTGGGGGCCATGGTGGGGGCCGACCTGCTGGCTGGACGAGACCAGGGCTCCAGTAAGAACTTCCCTCATGTGATCAGGGCCTGCATTTATCAAACTGTAAAATGTGGGATTTAAAAGTAAAAATCCTTCACTTGGACTCCACCTCACAGACTTTAAGGGGAATGTTTGCACATCAAAGTCTGTTTACGGGTGTAGAGGGACATAGTTGTATGAAGCCTTTTGTGTCGCCATAGGGAACCGTGTGAAGTCCGATAAATCTCCTCTACTGAGTCAGTGCCGGTTGAGTCTGAAGATATTAGTCGCTACTACATTAGCCACCACTAAAATAACCCATCTGAATCTCTGGCCAAAACGTCAGTGACCAAGTTGCATTGTGGGTAATGTAGGCATTCTGACAGGACTGTGTAGAGTGAAACAAGACAATATCTCTATTGTAGCCGATTAGAAGCTACTTAAAAGGAACAGTGTGTAGGATTAAAGGGAATGTATCGGCAGAAGTTATATTTCATAAGTATTTTTACTCACTTGAAACTGAGCGGCCGTGTTTTGTTAGAATAAGCCCTACATATCTATGTCCTCTTCATGGAGGGGTGAGGTAAGGGGTATTCAGGTAAATGCTACTAACTCCTACACGTTGTTCCTTTGGAAGAAAAAAAACCTCACCTTATTGCAGCATGAAGAAAATCGGTGTAATTCTGACAATGTTGGACCACAGAAATGTTACGTGTCCCCTCTCGTCTCCTCAGCCTCGAACATCCTGCTCGGGGACGGTTTGGTGCTGCTCAGTGCCTCGCTGTACGCGGTGTCTAATGTGTGTCAGGAATACACCGTGAAGAACCTCAGCAGGGTAGAGTTCCTGGGCATGGTCGGCCTGTTTGGCACCATCATCAGCACCGTACAGATGTAAGTGTGAGCTGGTGTGAACGGGACTTAGGACTCATTCGACATTACGGTTAATCTGGCGTTTTGTCTTTCCTTTACCCAGGGTGATCCTGGAACGTAATGAAGTGGCTAACATCCAGTGGAGCTGGCAAGTCGGTGAGTATCTGGAAAGAAGCACCGTTGAGACAAAACGAAAGACTAAAGTACAGCGCCGCGCAAATATTTCACCTCCCTTGGTTCAATTTATTAATTTTGAGATGCAAAACTATATTTTAGTACGGCTCGATATTGCTTGGATAAAGATATAAAAGGCCTAGAAGATCAGCGATTTCCCACCTCGTAAAAAAATAAGTTGAGCATGTAGGGGCAATAACTTGGCTAATCTTTGACCTCATATTGACCTCTGTTGATGACCTACAGGGGCTGACTAAGGAGTCACAGAAAGACTCAGAGAAACACAGCTCTGATACTGTTGATCCAGTAATAGAAAAGTAATTATTGTTCTCCTGAAAAGTAATCCACGTGCAGTTTTAGGAGTATTTGTGGTGTACAAAGGTTAGCACAAAGGCTGGAAACAGGTAAGCTTGTTAGGAGGCTTGTTAGTCCTCTTTTTATCCAGGAGTCAGCTGGGTTTTTTGCTCGCATTGTGCAAAACCAGCAGCTTTTCAGACATAGAGTATATAAACACCACAAGGCTAAACATGTTCCAGATCTCTGCCCTCAACTGGTTAAGATGGCTAATACGCATACTTCCTTTATGTCGGACTGCTCCTTTTGCTATTTAAGTTGTCACTTTGAACTAAGAGTTGGGTATCTCTCCTCTCAGGGCTCCTGTTCTCTGCCTACGCGCTGTGCATGTATACTCTGTACAGCTGCATGCCCGTAGTGGTGAAGCTGAGCAGCGCCACCGCCGTGAACCTCTCCCTGCTCACCGCCGACCTCTTCAGCCTCTTCTGCGGGATCTTCCTCTTCCAGTACAATGTGAGCAGACATGAATACTCACTAGAGCACCAAATGTGGATCAATCCGCTGCTGAAAGTAGTCCCCAACAAATGCACTTATGCACTTGCCACAGACACAGTGTTAGGGCGGAGAGAAATGAGAGACTCGCCCGCCTCTCCGGGTCTCAACAACCTTCTGGATGTTATAGTGATACAGCAGCATTAATGAATACAAATATGTGTTAAAGTGTAATCTCAATGTCATGTCGCTCAGCCGCATGCATATGCACAGTTTAGGAAATTGTCGGTGCAAAGTCCGGCTTCAAAACGGACAGAATATTTTTTTCCGAAAACGCCACTTTGGCAATAATTCACCCTGATTTTTCTTCTGCTTCCCTGAGTAATCAAGTGAGGAATATTAACTTGAATATCTTGTATTTTATGCAATATATATATTTTATTTATATATATATATATGTATATATATATTATTTATATATATATATATATATATATATATATATGAAATGATTTATATCTGCTCCACCTTATTTTCAGATTAAATTCTATTACCAGACTATATAATATGATATGCTTTGAATGATGATTTGCATCTGTCATGGTTAAAAGTCAAAAGTTGATTTACATATATCTATATATATATAGATATATATATATATATATATAGATATATGTGTATATCTTAACACACATTTCTCCTACTTCACTGAAAAGTAAATTGTCAGTGAATATGTGCTAGTTTCCCATTTGTGTAAGTTGCATACTAGACCGTGATTGGCTCCAAACTGGTGGTGATTTCATAAATCCTGCAGGTGCATGCATGTGTTAAAGTCCGCCCCTGTGGAGACAAAACTAAAAAATGCTTTGCAATATATTGAAAATAAACCCACCGTAATAGAGATGAAGTGTATTAATATCCCCTTACATCAACATCACCTTTGTTCATATGCTCTCAGTTCACTGGGCTCTACCTGGTCTCGCTGGTGGTCATCCTAATCGGCTTCATCGCCTTCAACGCCGTGCCAACACCCATGGACTGCGCAGACCCCGCCACCTCCTCCTCCATCTGTGAGGAAGCTTACGTCCCCGCGGCCGATCCGAATGACCTCACCAAGCGGGAGGTGGCCGTGAAGATCACCGCTGAGGAAGAGGAGCAGCAGGGGTGTGGAGAGACGGAGGAAAGGTTGGATGAAAAGCAGAGACGTAGAGGGAAGAAGGAGAGCGCATCAGGACCATCACAGAGCCTCAGAAGAGGATGTTGTCAAAGAGCCTCAGACGAGGATGTTGTTGGTGTTGGACGCACCACTAAAATGTGAACTCCAGCATGAAAAACTGTCAATATATTGTATATTTTTTACTCACATACACATTTACCGTTGTCCCCAAAAGCAAGGCGAGTCCCCACAATGTGACTGCGTAAACAGAAATATGTCCCCACAAGCCTGGAAAAACAGGCCCACAAGCTTACATATGCTCAAACACTTATGTCACTAAGCAAATGTAGGTGTTACAACTAATTGATAATGATTATATGAAATAGGGATTTGTTTATAATATGAATAGGATTTTAACAGGCTTTGTCTTTGTGGTAATTTTCTTTGGTTGTTTTGCCCCATTTAAAGTAGTTTTTCTGTCTCTTTGCAGTTGCAATATATGTCATCTGTTTGCATCTCTTTGGGATTTTATTTTTATTTTTCTTAGTTCATTTTGAGTTTCTTCTTTGTTGATATGTATCCACTTCATTGACATTTGTGTAAGTGAAGGCCAGGGGAGCTCTGGCTCTTTGAGCCCCTGAACCTGTGTCCGGTAAGCCCGATAAGAAATCACATTCAACAATGTGTCCAATTTCATATTTTAGCATTTCTTTCACATCAAACCCTTTTTTGTGTGTGTTTAGGACTGTAACTTGTGATTATTTTATTATTAATTTGTCTGGAAATTACTTTCTCGATTGATTCATTATTTGGTCAATAAAATATCTGATATTTTGTAAAAGTCTATACAATATTGGTCCATGGGTGGTAATTCACATTTTACGAGAGTGCAAGTTGACATATTTTGATGTTTTGTTTTGTTTTGTTCAACCAATAGATTGAACCCTAAAAGACTCAGTTTGCCATCATGGCAGATAATTAAAACCAGCAATCAATCATGATTGACAACTATTTTCAGTTCTTTTTATGAATGCTTTAAGCTATACAAATAGACAGTGGTACTGTACTGTAACTATGCTGTGTACTTTACTTGAGTATTTCCCTATTACATACTTACATACTCATGCTCAAGTAAAATCTTGAACATGTAGTTGTAATGGAGTTACTACAGTGTAGTATTCTACTTCACACATTTTGGGACATAAACATATTCATTTTCTAGCGGAGATCTAGATGATTAACTAGTTTAGCATCAAGACTGGAAACAGAGCAAAAGAGTTATATCTTTTTTTTTGTTCCATAACCAAAATATGCATTGAGAGAAAAAGAAAATAAATCTTATTCAAGTATAATGTTGAAGAGTTTTCAAAAACATTATTACAGATTTGACATGTTTGAAGATTTGCTTGAATCTGTTTGTTTGAAATTAACAGATGGTAATTTCTTTAAGAAATGAATTCCATGAATGTAAAATGTGGCTAAAATAACATATTGTTCATTGCCTACCAACATGTTTAAAAATTTGGGCTGAACAGAATGTCAAATTAGCGTCAATATAAATATAATGACCATAGACAATAACATCCTACTGCTTCCGGTGAATTCTTTCAAAATACACTACCAAAACTTAAGCAACCCAAATGTAAGTAATGTAAAGTGAGTGTGCATTCAGGTCAACGTCTACGACGGGGTTCTTTGTGAGAAACCTTAGTAGCAAGGCTCCTAAAATGAAGCATGTATCCTGGCTCGTGCTCGTTACCGACCGTCCTCAAGTCTTCCGTGTTGACAAACGTGACGTCACTGTGAAGCGTCGTTAGGTGGGGCGGGGGCTGTGTTGTTACTGCTGTAGTCGTGAAGACTTATTCTATACCGTTCAGCCTTGGATTAAAACGAAGGAGAGCATTTCACACCCTCGACTCCGCAAAGGGTCCAGCTGTTTGCTAGTCTGCTCCGAGTCAACATGGGGAGCTGCTTAACGGTGGGGCCGAACGAAGCTCTGGTGGTCTCCGGTGAGTCGTTCCCCTCGTTACCGAACGAACGACGCTCGGCTAGCTGTCATCTCGACAGCAGGGCTAACGGACTAGCGGGTGTCAGAGGCGAACTGGGACATGTTTACCGTGCTCTTGTTTGTAGGAAGATAGCTTTGATGCTAATGCTAATACAAGGCAGCGACGGTTTGCATTACTAGCGGTCGTCAAACTACGATACAACCGTCACTGACACGTAACAGCTAATTATTAAACGCGTGTAAATAGTAGCTATCAGAGCTGCTGCCTGTGGGAGCAGTCTGTCTCTTCGTGTAGGCCGCTGGTGTAACTGAAGGGGGCGGGGTTGCTTATCCTCATTAACTCCTGCTATAATGTAACGTTAGCTGTGATTCATTAGTGGCACATCATATCACAACGCTGCCGCACAGCAGGGTCTCCAGATATGGAAAACAGCAATGGGTACTTTTGGCCCATGGCCACCAGTTGCTAGTAATGGAACGTAACTAAGTACTATACTTGAGTACAATGTTGACACACTTAAATATTTTTATTTTGTGCTATCTTCTATTTAACTTTATTTCAGAGGGAACTACATTAATTTGACCTTTTACATTAAAAAAAATATGATACGGTTATGCGATATGATGCAGCACTATACTACCAATGTACCCAGTAGTATAGATGGTATCTGAAATTGGTTCCAACATGACAAACTACAGTAGCATTAAAGTGCTCTTACATGTGTTGGCTAGTGATACAAACTGAATCATATCATTTCCAATAATAATATAGCACTTTCAAAGGACATCAATCAATCAATCAATCAATCAATCAATCAATCAATCAATCAATCAATCAATCAGAAGACTGCTCAGAAAGCGTTGTCTTAATGCAACTGTTCCTCTTCCCTTAGGTGACTGTTGTAGCTCTGATGCAAAGACCTACGCCGTGGGAGGCTGGGCCTGGGCTTGGTGTCTCATCTCGGACACCCAAAGGTGACAACATAGTCAAAACATAATGTATTCTCCATATATGATATCTCAAAACGGAGTTGACTTTCAGTAGCTCCTTGAAATGCTTTCGTGGCAGATAAGTGGATTATGATATTGAAAGCCCTCTCTTCAAATGTGTTCAGACCACAGCTGAAATGGGCTTTTGTTTGTCAGTGCCATTATCTAAAGACTTGTCTGTAAACAAGTGGAAGAGGAAAGCTGGTCTTCCATACTTTACCACTGTAACATGCTGCGCTGTCGTTTCTAATGCAAACTGGTACAACGGTCTCCTTTTCAGCCTACAACATTCACATTTTTGTAAGATGAGTAGTTGTGCTTGACTGTAAAAATGTGCATTGTCCTGTTAAATATTTAATGTCACAAGACGGGGCATTTCTCTGGTACTTTTTGCCGCAGTTGCCGTTGGCTGTTCGATCTCTGCTGGGAGACTGAGCATTTTATCGCAGCCGTTTTATATTCAACAGCGCTGTTCATCAGTCCAGTCGCATGTCGTTAAAGACGTTCGCCTTCAGGTGTGGTCGGACAAGAAGTTGTTATAAAACTATTTGTTACAGTGATGCATACCCCGATCTTTTACTGTGGAGTAATATTTTTCAAAAGATAAGAAAGCTGTATGATGCCCAAACAGTATACAAATCCTCAAAATACTATTAGATTTCCATTAATTATACTACTCCGTTAACATTTAGTTGTGTGCATCTGACATTCTGTGTGACTTAAAGTGGATTAAGACCTGGAGTGGATAAAAAAATGTCCCGGATCATCAATAGACCACCGGATGTTTATATATAACTGGTGTTGTTTATTGTTGCATTTTTTCAGTCAGTTTTTCAAATACTGTAGTTAAATATTGCAGACTTTATAAGTTCTGTTTATTTGTACCTCTCTTTGTTCAGCTTTGTTAGCTGTGTGTTTATTTCTGTGTATGTACAACGAAAGAGCCATAAAACCGGACTCAAATTCCTTGTCATGTGTGCGCATACTCGACCAATAAAGCGCAATCTGATTCTTATTCTGATTCTAATGCACAACCAGCGTCAAATTCTCAGCATCCAAACTAAAATTAGCATTTAACAACTACAGACTGTATTATATTATTCCACAGCTTGCTCTTATCATGTTCTTTCTGTAGGATAACCCTTGAAATCATGACTCTGCAGCCCCGATGTGAGGATGTGGAGACAGCAGAGGGGGTGGCCATCACTGTCACAGGGGTAGCTCAAGTAAGGCCGCATGCCAGTGTCGCCCACATGGACCAGTCTGACTGAATCTCAATGTTTAATACTCACTGAAATGTGTCTTTAGCGCAGAAAATTAAAAAAAACTGTCATGTGCATAAAGCTTGAATCTGATATGTTGGTTACTTGTTTTATGATAAAATACTGTAGTTAAATATTGCAGAGTTTATACTCTTTTATTGAGGCAAAGTTGCTTGGATGCTTGTGTCGAGACAATATTAAACATTTGAGACCTTTGGCCTCTCTCGTTAAATAAAAAAAGTATTTTTGTTGAAAGATGTGTTATTATAATAAATCGGTGTATTAGCACTTATATGGAATAAACAAAATGGAATAATATCCAGCTCTTATTACCACTTATCTAGTTAGTATTTATCCTAATTATTTGTTTTTCTTTACCTCCCAAATGAGAGTTCGGTCTGTCATCAGATCAGCTGACGTGACTGTGTCTTCTTCAGGTGAAAGTGATGACGGAGCATGACCTACTGGCAGTAGCCTGTGAGCAGTTCCTGGGGAAATCAGTTGTGGAGATCAAAGCTGTGGTCCTGCAGACTCTGGAGGGACACCTGCGCTCCATTCTAGGTACGGACAGACATCGCATTCAAACAATTGTTCTTGTTAAAAGTCGGAGACCTGAATTGTTTTCTGACATGCCTGTGTAAATATTTTATCGAGTGGTTTTGGATCGCAACAAATATTTATTTTCATCTTCACTCAATCTGCTGATTTTGTTGTTGTTGTGTGGATGCATCTTCATGTAGAAAAAAGGCCTCATCAAATATCGTCTTCAACTTTCTTCTTTTGTTCAAAACCAAAAACATATTCAGCTAAACAGTTCAAATTGACACATTTATTTAACAACAAATTGTCTTTGCCCGAGATTGATTTGTGGCATTAGTGCAGTATTCTTTAGGAATATTATTTAAAATATTAAATTAAAGACTACTTGCTTCTCCAAAGGGTGAAGAAAACTCTGCTGCTCTTGTTTTTACATAAACCAAATAAATCTCTATAAAAAATTAAAGAATACACAAGACTGCTGCTAGTTTGTGGAAAGCAGCATGTCAAACGGCACATGTGGAAATGTGATGTGGAGCTACTGACAGCGCCTCTCTTTTGCAGGTACCTTGACTGTCGAGCAGATTTATCAGGACAGGGACCAGTTCGCCAAACTGGTGAGGGAGGTAGCGTCTCCCGACGTGGGCAGGATGGGCATCGAGATTCTCAGCTTCACCATCAAGGTGGGTTGGCTACGACGAATGATACCTGGCACTCTTGACAGTGAACCAAAATGCCTGAAGAAAGTTCTAACTGAGCAAAGATGTGTCAAAATGATACATATCAGCATGGATTTTGACTTGAAAGCAGCATGTATTTAAATCGATGTGTGGTCTCGATTCAAGAACAACCCTGTAGGCCTGTTCAGCCTGTGATCCTCCTCAATAATGGCGGACCTCGATATATTTCTGGGTAACGGGTCTGAAGACAGAGGAGCGAGGATAAGAAGAAGCATTATTAAGGATTCAAGGATAATTTATTGTCACTATGCAACACAGGGAAGCGCAACAAAATGCTGTTGTCGTCCATTTTTAAACATTTTCAAAACATGATAAACAAAACAAAAACGGCAGTAAATTCCTGTAGTGCGTCTTTTGACGTTGCATCAGGAGAAATGTAAACGGCAGCAACAAAACAATTCTCTGAACGACATCTTCACATTAAAAACTTGACATCAGGAAAACATTGTCCATCAACTTTGACTGTTTGAGCCCAAAGCATTATCATGTGAACACAGGGTCCACCTCCTCTCGTCCCACCGGACTTCTGCACTCTGTTCCGCTGTCCGCCCGTCAAGTTCAGCTTGTCTCTGAAGATGTGGGCTCAACAGTCACCGACCTCCCGCTCATCAATCTTATTTTTCTGCAACTGATTATCAGACAGCCAGCAGGAGCATGCTGGGTAGTGGATTAGCCTCAGGGTTAGTTTACCTCCCATCTCGGCTCTCCTCCCTGGACCAGCTATTTGGGTCTGATAAAATCAAACAAGCTCTTATGGCACTATTTCCGAAGGTTTGATTCACATTATTAAAATACTATTTGTTTTTAAATATTTTTGGCCATAATAACTGTAGGGTGAGCATTTGATACGGCACACCCCCAGTGGGGGTCAGATCAGTCTCAATAATTGCAAATGCACACAGAGAGATTTACAAATGCAAACACAAAGATTTACAAATGCGCACAGAACAATTTACAAATATGTTTAATTTACAAATGCACACAGAATGATTTACAAATAAATTAGACTCACAAATGCACGCAGAACGACGTGTCTGTGTTTATTTATTTGTCAATCTCACTGCATTTGTTTGTGGATTCTTCACATGTGTGTGTACGGATTTATGAGACTCCCCTGTCGTGGCTAGATCCGCAAATGCGTTTTTTCAACATAGCCAATCAGATGTCGCCCTCATTTTCAGCCAATCACATGAGCGCATCTCCCCCTCCCCTCCACACGGGGCTGCCAGCGTTACAGTTGCGCAATTTGCAGAGGGATACACAATTAATGTACACCCCCCCCCCCCCATTGTTGTAAGTCATTGAAAGTTCGGTATAATCTTGTAAATCTTGTAGAAAATCTTGGCGCGGCACGAATGACGCGAATAGAGCGAAGCGAAAAGTTCGCCCGCTGTCATTCAGACGTCGTCGGTGAAAGTCACCGAGCTGTGATGTTATGTATAAATATATACATGTTATGAACCCAAACACGAGGGCGTTAGATGTTCCGACGTTTATGGGATGTCCACAACAAGTATAAAGCAGAAATAGTGGATGACGGAAGTTATAACCGTTTCCACGGAGTAAAGCTACGGAGATAAGCCACGCCCCTCTAAGGCGCAAATAAAGTGAATGACGCTCATGTGATTGGTTGAAAATGAGGGCGACATCTGATTGGCTACAGATAGGTCTGTTTTTAAAAAACACATTTGTGGATCTAGCCACAGCAGGGGAGTCTCATAAATCCCTACACACATGTGAAGCAATCCACAAACAAATCAGTGCGATTGACAAATAAATAAACACAGACACGTCGTTCTGCGTACATTTGTGAGTCTAATTTATTTGTAAATCCTTCTGTGTGCATTTGTAAATCGAACATATTTGTAAATTGTTCTGTGCGCATTTGTAAATCTTTGTGTTTGCATTTGTAAGTCTCTCTGTGTGCATTTGCAATTATTGAGACTGATCTGACCCCATAGACTACAGCTGAGCGGCAGACCGTGTGTGTTCATTGGCTAAGCAGTACGGTGGGGATCACTCAAACATGAGTTAGCAGCCACCCGTCTTGTTTTCAAATCTATCGAATATGTTTTTATCTATAATCAGGCTGCTGCTCATTAGAGACGTTGTCTCTGGCTGTAACGATGGACTGGCTGGAGACTCCCTCCTCTTGTGCACTCCAGTGTTGTTGATCAGAACTAATTGAAGTGTGCTGCAGACACCGCGGTTGACCGCACCCCTCTGCTGAAAGCCCAGAGTCCATTTCTTTCACATCAGTGAGTCCAGATGGTTTTTCTGTGACGTGTCAGGACCAGATTAGCGCATTAGTGGAGGCCTCAGACATTTGTGGTTTGTCTTTATCTTATGTATTTGGTGTAGATGATATTTGTGAAAATGGGACGATCCTTTTATTGGGTTGTCGGACACAGCTGAGCCCCTTGGAATCAAACGGTTCCTGTGAATAAGGCGTTAGCTTTTGCAGGTAACTCTATCGGTGCAGGCGTGGAAAATCAATAAGCTGTTGTGAAGCACAGATAGAAGGCATATGTGTCCCATTCAGTGTTGAAAGAAACGGGATATTTAGGTATTCACTACATATTTCTGATTAATAATGTATATGTAATACTTCTCTTGAGTCCAGCCTTTTCGTGAGACTTTATTATATTATGATCACTGCATCCACCGACCATTTCACTCACACCTAAATTCAATTTTGACAAAAAGAAACAAATCTATTATGTTTAGTGTGTATCTATTACAATCTCACTTTTATGTTGACTAAGATAATTATGTTCTTATATTTAATTTTTTTTACCTTTTCATTTATTAAGGGGGAGTTTCCCTGACAGCAATGTGCTCTTTCAGTAACGCCCTGGTACACATGGAAGCTGCCCAGTACAAACACAGTTTAATCTGCTGCACACTGAGTTAAGGGCCTTGCTCAAGGGCATCTCAGTGGTGGCAATGGGGGAGGGGCAAGCGCTGTCACATTCCCCCGCCTGGATTTACCCTCCCGGTCCGGGGAATTGAACTGACAACCTTTTTGGTCACAAGCACTCTTCTTTAACATTTGGACCACCACCACTGCCTCCTCACATGAAGCTCACACCTGTTTGTCTGTGCTCGCAGGATGTGTATGACAAACTGGATTACCTGAGCTCTCTGGGGAAGGCCCAGACTGCAGCCGTGCAGAGGGACGCCGACATCGGCGTGGCCGAGGCAGAGAGGGATGCTGGGATACGGGTAAGGATGCTTTAGCGGGGTCGCAGACTGTGACAGGTGGATCCTGTTGTGCACAACAACCAACTCCTTTACTTCTTCATCGTCTCACAGGAAGCAGAGTGTAAGAGAGAGATGATGGACGTCAAATTCCAAGCTGACACCAAGATGGCCGACTCCAAACGGGAACTGGAGCTGCAGAAAGCTTCTTTCAACCAGGAAGTCAACACTAAGGTGATGTATGAAACTAGCAAGTCTCAAACATAAGGTGTGTATGTGTGTGCACGTTTTGGAAGTGCGTGACAAGTCTTACTCGCTGCCGTTTTCAGAAAGCGGAGGCCCAGCTGGCGTACGAGCTGCAGGCAGCCAAGGAGCAGCAGAAGATTCGCTTGGAGGAGATCGAGATCCAAGTGGTGCAGAGGAAGAAGGAGATCACCATCGGGGAGAGAGAGATCGATCGGATGGACAAGGAGCTCATCGCCACAATAAAGAGGCCTGCCGAGGCGGAGGCCTACAAAATGCAGCAGCTGGCAGAGGGTCACAAGTGAGTGAGAAAGCCAGTTAAAGGGGCATCAGACAGTTTTATGAGCTTTTCGACCAGTATTGCTTTTAACCTTTGTAGCTGGCACGCCGTGTGAATTTAATTAGCTTGTGAGCAGTACAAACATTTGTAGGTTGGAGAAGGAGAATCTGGTGTTTGAAATGCCAGCTGACTGGAAGTTTTAGTTTCAAAACATCACTGGGAGATATTTACTAAGGAAACAAACAGGTCAGCGTTTTGCACAGGTAAAGGGAGAAAAGCACCACAGCCTGCAGAACGTTTGGGTTCAAGCGAAACGTTTTTTAAGGTCGTCCCTGCTGAGCAACTGCATCTGACATAGCTAGGTATGTTAACTTACAAGACCTGTCTTATTTTCTTCTCTGTATATTTAGTATTGCGTTTTAATAAGAAAGCAAAACTATTTCTTATCCGATTATCTGATTAATTGAAGGAATAATTGGGAGAATAATCGATAGCTGCAGCTTCTAGCTTTGGTCTCGCTTTTATAAAGCTAGCTTTGGACCTTTTTGCTAAATACATTAGTATTTTGAGCTCTTGGCCAGATTTCAGTCAGGTAAATGTTTTTAAAGATTTTTTTTTTGCGACGCATAAAATAATGCCCTCAGAAACTGTATTACATTGTGTGGCAGCGGATGGAGCGGGGGTGTGGTTCAGGGACGAGGATGAGGTCTAATCAGCCACAGCTGGGGTTAATCTGTGTGTGTGTCTCTTCCCAATAAAGAGCAGTAGCGACTGAGAAGCGAGGAGAGGAGCGGGAGGCGAGAGGTCGCATTCGGTCGCCATACAGCGGTGATGGTACGAGACTCACGGGGTAACGGGTTACCCCGTGAGTCTCGTACTGAACAGAGGCAGCAACACGGATTGTTACGGTTAAAAAAAACAACTTTTATTAACATGCAATGTACTATCACCGTTATATGGCGACCGCCTCCCGCTTCTCAGTCGACACAGACACACACACACACAGATTAAGTCCAGCTGTGGCTGATTAATATGAGGTTAGATCAGCCTCAATAATTGCAAATGCACACAGAGAGACTCACAAATGTGAACAGAACAATTTACAAATATGTTCGATTTACAAATGAACACAGAACGATTCACAAATACCTTTCAATGCACACATAAATAAATTACGATTTATATAAATGTAAAAGAAAAACCGCAAATACATTTCTGAATTTCTATGTGGATTCTTCTATTTGTTTGTGGATTTGTATGTATTCATTTGTCAATCGCACTGCATTTGTTTGTGGATTGCTTCACATGTGTGTGTGGTACTATGAGATGTGATTGGTTGAAAATGAGGGCGACATCTGATTGGCTACAGATAGGTCTGTTTAAAAAACGCATTTACAATTTTCTCATAAATACTCTCCCCCCGTCCCCTGTCCTCCTCTGCGTCAGGACGAAGACGGTGCTAATTGCCCAGGCTCAAGCAGAGAAGATCAGGAGGATCGGCGAGGCAGAGGCGTGCTCCATCGAAGCAGTGGGCAAGGCAGAGGCTGAGAGGATGAGACTGAAGGCCGAGGCCTACCAGCTGTATGGAGAGGCAGCCAAGACGGCTCTGGTCCTCGAGGCCCTGCCCATGGTAAAACATAGACGTGTTCTTAGAAGCGCCATAATGCACATCCAGCTCATCGAACCACTTGTAGTTTTGTTCAAGATAACTCTTATTTTGAGTTTACTGGTATGTTCATGCATACTTTTTTTTAGAAGAAATCAGTACATGAATATAAAGAAAAAAACGTCCCCAATTACTTTATTTGTAAAAAAAAAAAAAACCGGGCTACCATTGGCGTTAAATGGATAGTTTGACATTGGCTTATCTTAAACGGCCTTCCTGTGTCTACATCTAATAAATCAGCCTTTGAATCATCTTATGTTATATCATATTTTTTTAATAACCTCAGAATCCCGCCACACAGGCACCTATAAAGCTATATCGTGGTTTGTTAGCTTTCAAAACTAGCATGCTCTGTTTTTGATGGAAAATGGATCGCCACAATTCCTTCATCTCAATGATTCATGAGGCTACAACTGTATCATGTATCGCACGATCTCGGTGCATGACGTTATTTACAGCTTACAGTAATCACTTAACCGTGTCTTTACAGATTGCTGCCAAGGTGGCGGCGCCATTAGCCAGGACCAGCGAGATCGTCATCCTGGGTGGGGAGAGCAACCGCATAACGAGTGAGGTCAACCGCCTGTTGGCTGAACTTCCTGTGTCTGTCAATGCTCTTACTGGAGTGGATCTGTCAAAGGTAACGTTAACACTTAACTTCTCAACAACAATTTACGTCTACTAAAAATGCAGATAGTTACTATAAAGTTTTAATGTGACAACATTTTGAAAAGAACCCTCCAGTTTGTCTTACCTTTTTGTTTCATCCAGAAAAATACCAGATACCCTCTGAGGACAATGCCAATATACTTATACTTATCAATATAGTTAATTTTTTTAAATGTGTCTTTTTTGTTTTTCAATCAATTCAGTGCATTAGATGGTGGGTTTTTAACTGTTTGCCCCAAATCTGAGCCTAAAAGGAGTTGAAATCAGCCAAAAAGAAGCAAAAAAAGTCAAATGTAGGTTGGATAATCCGTTCCTTTTTCTTATTCTTTTTCTTTATCCTCGACAGATCCCGTTCCTGCAGAAGATGACCAACGCTCAAGCCTGAAAACCCGGCGACCACACACGACTCCAGTATCTGTTGTATGCACTCTGATGGACTGCCTTTAATACACTTGAAGAATTGTGTTGTTTTATACGTATACTGTATACCAAGTACATTTTGGAAACCTCTGGTGCCTTACTTTATACAGGGCCAGAATATCTGAACGCACTGCTGCTCATTCAAAAGATTATTATTATTATTATTTTTTTGGTTTGACACAGGACCATTTTGTGCTGTGATTTTTTTATTTATTTTTTTATGTATTTGAATCGTATATATTAGTCAGTTTGCATGAAATACCATCAAAAAGAAGAGCTGCTATTGGACTGGTGTGAAGGCAGGCGTACCTGCTGCATCTCATGCTAACACCCAGTCTCTGGTGTTTGTACATCAGGGCTCTGCTTCTTTGGACCACAAGGTCTCTGCTCTCACTTCTTAAATTCCGCATGCTGCAGGCCTTCTTGATTTGTGCGCCTCTTTCTTTATTGTAAGATACATCTCCGTTCACAATATTTTCCTTTGTATATTGTACATGTTGTAATTTTTAACTATTTATGACATTTTCTGTGTGGATTTTTATAATTTTTACAATGTTGCAGGTGCTCACAATCTTATAAGAAGCCCTCCCATCCTTGTGTAAATGCTGTCTGTTGCCCTGAAAGAAGTTTAAGCCTCTACAAACCGTTGATATCAGGCTCAATACATATGATTATTATTTATATGCTGGCAGGGAAACAGGATGCAAAATCCGATTTGAGCTTGTGGCCCTTTGATATTTATTGTGAGTTTAAATGTAAAGGTTAGTTTTTTGGGCCTTGATTAAAAAAATTAGTATGTATTTAAAAAATGAAATAAAAAGATTTAATGGGCAAATTATCAAAAATGACCGGCTTGGAGTTTTGTGAAATTAGTATAGAGCGTGGAAAAAAGCTTAATGTGAATAGATTCTGAAAATGAAAAGGCCAAACGGTGATGCCAAATAGAATAGATTGTCTTTTCATTCTCATTTCATGAGAAGGACTTGGGGATACTGCAAAGTTCATCACCAGATATCCATAGTCTGACACGGTGCGTCAACAAGCCAAACTTTTCAGAGAAACTTGCTAATTTATTTTCAATGTTTGCGCACGTCTGCATTGATTTGTTTTTGTTCTGTTTTTTATAACTGTGACATGAAATATAGAAGGATCTTAAAAGGACTACTTTAACTTATCAAACCATGTTTTATCTATTTTAATAAGTGATGTGTTTGTAAATGGTCACCATGCTTTGTTGTTTTCGAGGTCTAATGCACCAACATGTTATGCGTCAGTGCAGGAGTAGGAAAGGTTTTTAGAAAGAAAAAGGGAGTTGGCAGGTACAGAAAACTATCGAGCTTGACTCCGATGAAATGTATTTCACCCACTTAGACACTTCCAGAAGAACTGACTCCTGCTCGCCTCTTCTCAAAGCTGTGAAGAGCTGAACTCGCCCACCCCAAACTAGCTGGACAGCGCTCTTTAGTTTTGAGCCTTGTAGCTCAGGAAGGTGACAACAAAAAGTAGTGGTAGTTTTATGTACGGTTTAAGAAGCGGCCAGTATGAGCATACTGACACTGAATTCACAGAGGACTGTTACTATTATTGTTGCTGTTTGTGCTTCTCCTGAGTTGATTTCTATTTCTATTATTCTTTGCTGATATAGTGACTCGACAAATACTGTGACCACAATGTCCTGTGTGTGTGTGTGTGTGTGTGTGTATATATATATACATACACACACACACACATGACATCTTTGTGTTATATTCCTAATGTTATTTACAACACGTACACTGTATGTCTCGAATGGCCATGAACTCCTGTATGCTCTTGCTGCATGTCATACGTCTGTACTTGGAATAATTCATACACTCTCAGCTAATTGTCATTATAATAAATTGAAGAATGCCATTATTTATTTATTTATTGCCATTTACAGTTTTGTAACGTTTATTTGATTTATAACTCTTTTTACTCCTGACTGCTTCTTAATCTTGGTTCAAGTCATGGTGATGTACAATGTCATTTATTTACATATATGAAAGTCGTTTAAATAAAACCAGTCAAAGTCTTCATTGCTTCATTTATTTAATTTATTGTCAGTTTTGGTTACATATATATATATATATATATATATATATATATATATATATAATGTTTACATAACAACGGTGGCACTATTTAGACAAACTGGAATTTATAGGGTGAAAATAAAAAATGTATGTAAATAAGTAAAGACTTCATTGTGATCCTTTTATCTTTTTATATCAAATCCATTGAAGGTGCTGTAAAGTAATTTAGTAAATTATAATATTATGTAATACTGACAGGGGTCATACTGCATAATGAGGTGACTGCTTTTTGATACTTAAAGTACCTTTATGGTGCTAGTATTTCTCTACTTGCAATGGAGTGTTTTAAAAGGATGTGTTCTGAACACTTCCTCCACTTCCCAATGATGGAATTTAGCTCATTTATTCAAGTACTGGTATGTCATTTTCAGTACTTGAACGCTTCCAGTTTATGTATTTTGAAGCCAATAGTGTACTCTTTACTACATTTATTTGATTACTTAAATTACTGTGTATCCCGGTTCATAATACATCAATATTGATGAACTATTACACAGTGATATCTCATTGTAGGTTAAGCTATCTAGCCAAATATAAGTAATACATATAAGTAATTTAAAAAGAGCTCCACCTTTATGAGCTGCAATATTAAACCGTTACTTTTACTTTTGGTATACAGTATTCACTAAAGCAATATTTTGAATGCAAGACTTTTAACTGGAACATATTATTATGTGTGAGCCTTTTTAGCCATGGCTTTAATATTATATAGATTGTCATCCCATCTGAGGGAATTATTGGACAGGCGTTTAACATTGACGCCTAAATACAGGGACCGGTAGTCCTCCTCACTCTGCGCATGCCCGACGGACGTTGCTCTCCGTAGCCAGACAGCAGCAGCTCGGAGAACCAACAGCGGGGATGGTCGCTTCATTTTCTAAAAAAACACAATATAAACGTTATCTCTTCACAAAATGAAGTTCCCCTATTCATAGACTCGCGAGGAGTAAGTATTACGCTCTTAAACTCGGGTCGCGTCGGGCTTTCTCCGTCAATGAAAGGCTAACGTTTGCTAACCAGCTGGCCTGGTCACAATAAGCACAAAGAAGCTCATTTATTGTGACACGAGCTGTCTTATTCAACGGTGTAATGTCGCAGGTCTCCCACCGCAGGCAGTTCAGTTCATGTGTGCCCGCTGAGACGGCCCGGCTTCCTGTATCAGGTCCGTGCTGACGTTAGCTAGCTTAGCTGTTGTGAATTACAGCAGGTTGAGGCTGGATTGCTAGACAGATAGCTAACGTGATGTAGCTACAGAACGGCTGTCTGAAAGGGGACCTACCTCACTCCTGAGGCACTATTAACGCTGTGGTCCGACACGGGCGGTGTTCAGGTTCGTTCAGGGCGTTAGCCGACCACGGTGCCACAGAGCCGCACGGTAGCTGTGAGCTGTCTCTGTGGAAAAGGTCACATTATTATCCGGTCTGCATTCATGAAGATGCTCTTTTTCCTTTACACTCACTGCGTCCCCCTGAGGCATGACGAGGCTAAAGGAATAAGTATACCCGAGTCAGTCTAAGCACTTCTCCGTATTTGCATTTAGATGAAAGTGAAGAGCCGGGAGTTTTATTGGATTATTATTGAACACGTATAAGGCGTTTGACTCATTGGTTTTCCGTTGCTCTCATTACTCAGAATAGACAGGCCTTCAGCTAAAAGCATGGACGACAAAGCAGGGCAAAAGTACACATTTAACTGGGATGTACATATAGAAATATGTTTTTGAAAATACCAGCTGTAAGACTGCAAAGAGTGCTGAGATAAATATGGACAGTGTACATGTACTGAACAACACTGATTATTCTAAAAAATCTTTAAAGATTGCACCACTATGACAAGTCAGTCGAGTATCTGAACGGTGGAAGTGAACTAATGGTGAATCATAAACCGTCTGCAAATCTGTGATGAATCTGCAAAATGATATGACTAAACCATGAGAAACCACCATAGAGATCCTACAAATCTGCACTGAAACTGACATTTTAATTTTGAATTAATCTGACAGGTATTTTTCTTGTTTGGTCTATAAAATGTCAAAAGATGCTGCTTTATGATTTATTATTTTAATAATATAATTGTTTTAATATATGTTTTATATGTATGTATTTGTTACTTTTTGTTTTCTAAAAGCTAATGTATGATACGATTAAGTATGATCCCAGTCTCTTCCACAGAGTGAGGCCTAAAGCTTATTAATTAAACTGGTATTAGATCAATACTCAGATACCCAAAGGCCAGGTATATGTATTGGACTTGAAAAAGTTGAATCTGCGCACCCCCGCTTGTTAAAGTCGCACAATCTTGATGTTTTATAATTATTTACTCACAGGTGTTTGGACAAAGCTGATTTTGAACTGAAGTGAAACTGTACTGGATGTCGAAAACAGGCGACAGTCGTTTTACACCAACGTAAGTGTCCGCTGACTTGTGCCTTGCTCTGTTTCTTCCCCAGTATGGTGAGGAGAAGGTGTCCCGTGCAGCATTAGCGTCAGAGTGACATGCTGGCCTGTCTGCCAGCATCAGGTGACCCTACTGTCAGATTTCTCTCCCGCACGCAGATGAACACTGGACTTCAGAAATGTGAGTGCCCTCTTGAGTGTTGTGGTCGTACTTCCCGTTTAGATGAGTCATTTCCCTCATTGGTCACCAGTCCAAAGAATGGTCCTAAAACCTGAGTAATATCTGCACATCCCACATCTTCGTCTTAATCAGAAAACATTCCATTCTGGAAAAGGCCTCATTCCGAATATCCAAACAGAATATGCTTTTTACATGAGACGTATAAAATGCAGAATAGCAGTGGAATATTAGTGTGCATGTAAATGTAGTCAACAAGCTTTGCTGGGTATTTCTGTTTGGCTGACCTTCCACACGTTGCAGGGGAAACTACACAGAAGATGAGATCTGCCAGCTATCCAACCCCAGCAGAGTTGGATGCCTTTGCTAAGAAAGTTGCCAACAGCCCTCTGACCATCCAGATCTTCCCCAATAGTGTCAAAGTACCTCAAAGGAAGCACATTCGCCGCACAGTCAACGGGCTTGACACGTCCTCGTCCAGCCAGCGCCACAGTCCCTACCCGTCTCAGGTCAGCTCCAGTAGGGGTCTGCTAGCCGTCCTCCGCTTGCCCGCCAAAGGCGTCGTCAAAGAGTCGGACAGCAGCCGTGCACGGCACCTTCAGAAGGCTGCCATGAACCCCCACAGCGGGCCGTACGGCGCTCAAAGCACTTTAAATCTCCCGCAACCCTCCCCTCACCTACAAGGCCCGACGCCGCCCGTGGCCCAGAAGCAGGGCATGGTTCACCCGCAGGTGATGAGTCAGCAAAGCATGACTCATCCAATGACTTTACAGCAGCCTCAAACCATGTCCCACCCGCAGGCTTTACAGCAAAGGAGCATGGCTCATTCGCAAGCTCTGCAGCGGCAGCAGAGTTTGTCCCAGGTTCAGACTCCGCAGCAGAGATTGACTCATCCACAGAGCCTACAGAGGCAGCAGAGTCTGCCTCATACCCAGGCGCAGCAGCAGAGCCAGCCTCATCCACCGGTCGTACCGCAGCAGCATCTTTCTCATCTGCAGACACTAAAGCATCACACGGCTTCTCCGCAAGCTTTACTCGTACAGCAGGGAGCGACTCATGACCTGCGCCACATGTCCGATGGAGCTCAGCTTCCGAGCATACAGCACACCCAGGGGTTAGGTGGCCCACAGCCCCTCCCCCAGGCTGCGGGTGCGGGGCCTCCTACCGTGCCCAACAGCCTCCAGCAGCCCCCACCGGGGTCATACGGGCCCCGGAAGCTCCCCGACGCTGACGCCCCACCAAATGTAACTGTATCTACCTCCACCATCCCACTGTCCATGGCGACCAGCTTGCAGAACCGGCCGAGTGACCTCAGCAGCATCGTGCACCAAATCAACCAGCTGTGCCAAGCACGGGCTGGTATGGGCACCACCTCTGTCTGCGAGGGCCAGATTGCGAACCCTGGCCCCATCAGCCGCAACCTGCTAATCAACGCCAGCTCCAGGGTGTCCTGTCACCACCCGGCCCTGGGCTCCGTGCCCAGCTGCCTCATGGTGGGACCCCAAGACAAAGCCACAGCTCAGACTCTCAATGTTGCTCTCCACTCACAGCCCAGTATAGCTGCTACAAATAGCATACCTGCCTTTCACGCAGACCCAGAGAAGGTACAACTGCAGCACCAGCATCTGCAGCACCATTTACATCAGCAGAAACAACAACAACAGCAGCAATTACAGCAGCAGCAACATTTACAACATCTGCAGCAACTGCAGCAGCAGCAGCAGCAGCAGCAGCAGCGCTCCTGGGCCCAGCATCAACTGGCCCACATGCAGCAGCCCCCTGAGGAGGCTCATCCCTGCAAGAACCGAAGGATGGAGCCTCCAACCGAGTGCGCTTTCCCCCCTCGAAACCTCAACTATTCCCACAAGTTACCCAACGCCGCACAGTCCTTCACCCTGAAGCACCCCTCAGAAAAACCACAGCCCTCGTCCCCTGTTAACTGCCCAGTAGGTTCTATGCCTTACATTAATGGCCACTACATGCAGCCGCCGTGGGGCGGCATTCCGGCCACAGCAGGTAACAATGGATCCGGCCCTCAGGACCTCCCTGTGGCTTTCCAGGGAGGGCATGCTGCTGCCTCCGCAAACCGCATCCCAGGGGCAAAGTACAGGCCGGGCAAAGAGGGTTCTCCTGACCAGTCCAAGTTGATGCAGAACGTGGATTTCTTAGGAGGGGACTTCCAGATGCCAAGCTATCAGGAGCAGAACATGGGCGTTATGGAGAAGATGCACAGGTCGGCCATTGGCCAAGTTCAGGAGCCTAACAACGGCGGCGGAGGCGGTCACGCTCATCACCCGGGCTACCGTTAAAACGTGCACTTATCCCCGCTCTGCTCCCTCCCCTTATTGTGTTTTGAGTTTTATCTCAACTGCTACTTTCAGCTCCTGTGATTTATTCATTTATATCTTGCAAGTGATCAATTACATTTTAATTGCTTCAGAGCTTGATTTGTAGACTCCACCAGGTTGTGTTGTTTCAAAGTATTCCTCAGGTCTTAAGCCATGTCGTACCTTTGTTGCAGATGAAGGTTTTTTTGGAGATTGTTGTCCACTGTGGAGTAGAATTCCTCTTTTTCATCACTGGCATGGATGTGCTGCTCTTTGTTCGCGTATATATTGTGTTCTAAAATATTAATTTGCAGATGAAAACATGATTGTCACAGTGCTTTTTCCTAGGTTGACATGTAAAAACTTATTTTGAGCATTTGTGGCCTTACAACTGCCCAAAGGCAAGATATTAGGATGTCCTTGTGTGATGTTTTTTTGCTTGCAATTATTTATCCTCTTAACAGGTTTGTGATCCATTTAAATAAGGTTACATGTATATGCAATTAATAAGACTGTTGATAAGGTTTTTGTCCCAGAGGCTCCCTCATAGTTGAGGTGTACACTTGTTAATCGGCTCCTCTATCAGGAATATAACATGGCTCCTGAATAGCACCGTTTGTGGTCCAGCTAGTTAGTTTTCTTCTTTCTGCATGGTTCAATGGGTGATCAGTGCGCACGCCTAACCATCACAGAATTTTAGTAATTAAATAAGACACCGCCAGCACTAGCAAAAAAGAAATAACGGTAACACTCTCCATGTAGTTTCTCGAGTTGCGAGTAGTTATCTCTTTGTTTGGTAAGTCTAAAGTGCCCTCGTGTGTGTGTGTGTGAGATATTTCAAGAATCGCTTTCGAAGAACTTATTTTATTACCATTTTTGTCGTATTTCTGTAGACGGCCCTACATGAACTGTAGAAATTCCTTTTTAAATGTTACGGCCTATTGTCTGGCAAAAGGACAGAAACTCTATTAGCCCCTATTTGTCTGTAGCTGATGTGAAACAGAATGGCATCCCATTAATATTAAAATGACGTACGTATGTCGGTATGTGAAAGTACTTAAAATATTGCGAGCTGGAAAAACTGCTTAATTTCCCCTTACCACTTTACTACTGTAATACACGTGAACTGATGTGGTGTGGACATTAGCTGTGTGGCTTGAGGCCCCATCGCAGGCCTCGCAGCGTGTTGTGTTTCTGCTACCTATAAAGACAAAGTAAGGACATTGAAAGCTGGACCCGCTTCCTCCTCTAGTCCTGTCTTCGGGTTGATTTTGTCTCGGGCAATACATTGCTCTGCTAGCCTCAAGCCTTCTGGAAAAAAAGCCTTAAATGTGACAGTAGTTATCCTCTACTTAATACTTACCTTAACTGACTTCCTTCAGTATGGCTTTGTTGTAGGAGAGAATCAAGTGTTTTTCTTTTCTTTTTCTCTGAGCTTATTTGAAATCTGTACTGTCGTATGTGTGTGTGTGTGTGTGTGTGTGTGTGTGTGTGTGTATATAGGCAAAGGAATGGGTGAGATTGCCTTAAATTTAAACATTAAGGTAATCATGCTACTCCTACTTGTTGATAAATCACATCAAATGTTGCCTATCAAGGATTTTAAAATATGAATAGAACTTAGCAGAAAGACTAGATATGTAGAACAGGGCTGTAGCAGTTATTTTAAAGTATTTGGACTGTTTTTTTTGTTGGTGTTATACTTAATAAATATCCTGATCTAGTTTAATTTATTATTATTTTTGCACCACTGCATCCTGAAGCCATATGTGTTTTCACATTAGGTGCCACAGGTAAATTGTCAGTGTGAACTGAATTGTCTGCGAATAAGAGCTTTGCATCCGTTAGATAATCAGACGTCTTTCACAACGCTGAGCTTTTTGTTTTGTTCTGAATTGTCCTTGGAAACACAGAACAGGTCAAAAGGGAGGAAGGGCGGCGAGAATGATCTGTCGTCTTCAGAAGGGAACACAGCTGAGATGCGAGCCGTAGCCTTTTCTGGATTTTGGTCTTAAATTTAATGGCAGTTTTTTTGGTTTTGTTTCCTGGCTCTCATTTTTGATGTGCCTGCCCCTTAAAGCTGCTATAGACTTTTAATCTTAACACACACTGGTATGGTTTGTGTGTGTGTGTGTGTGTGTGTGTGTGTGTGTGAATAGTAATGATGTATGGGCTGTATCAGTGAAAATAAGTTCCTTTTTATGAGATGGGCACAGGGTGGAAATTGCCACCACTCAAATGCTGGTAAATTTGGTCTACTTTATTCCAAATATATAATAACTGACCAGTATTCAGAGTGGTTTTCAGGAGTTCGACTGTGGTCTAAAGGCGAGATGCATTGCAGGCCCGTGTGGGTTTCTGAACACTAATCCATCCGACATACCGGCCCGGTTTATTTTTGAACTGCCTCGTTACAGCCCGACATAGTCAGGTTCTACAGTTTCATATGAAGTGCCTCCACTGGGCTTAGTATGGAGTAATGTGCAAATGAATGCGTGTGTGTGTATGTTAAGCTTGGGTACTCGCACACAGGTGTGCGCGCCGACAAAAAACGTGCACAAAGTTAATCTCTGACGGGGGACCAAGCTACTTAGTTATAACTACTGATACTGTGTCATGGACTTGAAGTCCTGAAGTGTGCCACGACTCCTCGACGCCGTCGCGGTGTGTGTGTGTGTGTGTGTGTGTGAGAGAGAACTGTTTGCTGCTGACCAAAGTGACCAAGCGTCCCTCTTTGTCACCACCTCGGCCTAAACGCCTCGGTGAGCTTGTACCCGGTGACATAAAGGAGAGCCTCTGCCCTCGCTTGTCACGGTTAAAGAAAATCCTGTGAAGTAAAGATGTGAACGGAGCGTTTAAAAAAAAGAAATCTAGAGTGAGTGGTTCCTGTCTGCCCAGTGCACCCCAATGTGGCCCCAAAGCAACATTGGGGTTGCTGTTCTAACCGAAACTTTGTATGTTCTGTGGTTCCGTTTCCCATTTTTATCATGCAGAAATGTTGTCACACAGTACACGTCAATTGTAAGAATCTAATGTAGCTGACTGATGGCAATATCTATTGGGACACAGGTATGAGATGACTCTCTAGATTTATTTTTACTCTGATTTATCTGATTGTCTTTGATTAATTGAAAATGTATCATGTTGTGAACGGTGGTGGAGGGGGGCTTACTTTCTCTACTTTGTGAAAATGTGATATTCCAGTTTTGCCTAACCTTCAGGAATAAAAATGTCTTGCACAAACATTCCCCCTAACCAAAATAAAGTTTGCAAACACAAAACTTTTACGAGAGACTGTCTTTGTTTTGAACACATACATATGGTCAAGATAATTGAGGTGCGGATCCAACCGTTTTGTATCTTATCAGCTAACGGTCAAAACAAGGGCATTAGTGTTCATATGTATAATTCTGACAATCACCTCTAGTTATTGCCACACATGCAGTATTTTCTGTTCAGACTATTGTTTTTCTTAAGTGGTGAAATATAGAAATGTTGACGGCATACAAAAAAAAAAAAAAATTCTAAACATTTAAACTCGTGTGAAATGGATCTGGATTCGGATGTTCTGCTGAACCTAAGCCATGCTGGTGTGCTCGTCTGACACGGAGCCTCTCCAAGAATGGATTTGAGTTCCACAGATTCCCTGGAAGATCTACAGCAAGTTGTTTGTTGGTCTGCTCTGTTGTCCTACCAGGAGTTTGGTGGGGGGGCTGTGACTTCATCATGCTTTCCCCGGGGTCTTCCTCCTGGAAATGCCCAACATCTGACCTCCATTGTGTCCAGTTCATTTCCTCCACCCTGAGGTCGAAGACGACACACATTGCTAGCAATGCTTGACATTAATCTGATATTCCGCAGTAAGGTTCAAGGGTAATTACACAGTGGCATTCATTGTCATCTCGTCACCACAATACATGTTTGAGGTGCTCGAAGTATTGAAATATTTTCTAACTGGGCAGAAAAGAAAAAAAGTCATGGTCAATCTGGATTATCCCCATCACTATTTAACTGAACTACTTTTTACCAAACAAGCTGTCTGTATAACATTCACAGGGAGGTCTGTGATAAATGATGAAGTTTGTTTCTTTGTCATTTTGAGTGGACTGCGCCTTTAAAAAGATGTTGGCCAGTAGTCATTATGTGCACTCAGGTTCAAGATTAAACAGTAATTATTTCCAAGTATCGTCCAATAATTTAACACCTGGGCAGAATAAACAGGAGTTAACATGCAACACATGCAGTCGTGGTTTACCTGAAAAATCTAGGACCCCAGTCCTGCTCACTTCTGAAACCACATTTGACCCCCTGGAGCACAGTTTACTCTTCAGAGACCATGTCCAACAGTGTAAACTGTAAACTTTCAGTCCGGGAGGCAGACTCAGTCACCTCATTCAAGAATAGACTTAAGACTTTCCTGTTTGATCCATGGTGAATGCTTTTCTGAACATACTGTCAACACCGGTATTATATGGTCTGAAATATAGAAAATCATAAACTGCTTTATGTAGCTCAAAATTTCCAACTTTGTTTTAAAAGATCACAGGTGTTGGAATACTGTTTGAGTTCATTATTACAAAGAGCAAACAACACATTGATAACACAATATTAGTTTGGAAGTTTTTAGGGAAAAGGATCCGGACCAGCTTGTGAACAAGTATATGTTCATTCAAACTGACACTTGCTTACCTGAACAACCATGTCACCTGATACTTATCAGTCCTTAAAGCCTCAAATGCATTTTTTTCTTGGCAGCAATATAACCACACTGATTTCTCTGTTGACATCTCCAGCAGGCAGTCTGTGCAATTTCATAATTAAAGGTCATGTGAGAGAGTCCAACACCAGTTGTTCCCCAGTAGGAGCGGTTACCTAAATATTGAGACGTTGGTATCCATGGGTGCAAGAACTATCTCTGAGCCGTCTGTCTTGTGAAGCCCATCCAGACTTGTCTCCTCCTCTCCGGGGCTTTTGTCCGGGTGCTGTCCATTGTCCATCTTATTTGGCGCTAATAATCAAGTCTCGACTGTGTATGACAAAATACTTTGTTTGCTTCCCCAAGTAGTTAATCGGCGATGATGAGCCACAGCTGCACAGGTTGCAAAGGTCTGGGGCAGCGCTAATGGTGTTTGTTACATTGGTCACGTTAATATTTTACATGGGTTTGATTTTGTTTGGCTTTGGAAGTTAAGAGTATACATTATCACTTTTTACAAATGTTGCTGTATCAGAAAGTGCAGAAGATCTTACGAGTTGAAAAGGATTTGGTTAGTTGTATTATTGATGATACCGACTGACTATATACCAGACGTGAGCTTCCAACCTGAGTTTAATATTATTATGAGTAAGAACATAAAGAACTTCATGGGAATCAGGACGTGATTAGAAAAACACAGTGGCATCTGTTCACAACTTGTAAGTGGGTACGTGCTTACTGTACTCATCAGTTAAAGGCATGGCTATACTGTGCAGCTAAACAAAACAGCAGCAGTTAATTGAAAATAGGTAATTGCTGTGTGGAGTAGATAAGATAATGGTGTACTGTATAAGCAAAAACTCAAAAGGGCCTCTGCAGGAGGTGGAGATATCACCGGACTGGTTCCTTCTCTGGTCTTTTGCATGGAAAGCACCGGGCCCAGGTGTTTCCTACATTGATGATTATTATGAGTTTGGTGCATTAACTGCAGAAAAAACTCACAGTAGCAAAGAGGGCAAGCAAAAACATGTGTGAATATATTTACATAATCACTGGAAGGTCTTTTAGACTTTAAAAAGGTACAACATCCCACAGTGATGCTTCCCAAACATGAACATTTATAATTGTTACATAAATTCTTAATCTATAATTTCCTTTTTTTTTTAATAACAACTAACATGTTATCAGTACATGAATTGTTTTTGTAATCATAATTCATTTAGCTAAACTTTATGAGCATGATATTAAATTATTGTTGACACTTCATCAGGGGAGAGCGCGAACGCAGTCCCCCACTACCACAAATTATGCAGTCGAGATTCCCACATTTGAGGAATTCGCAGAGGTCAGCTCAGCCGGAGTGCAATGGCCAAGCCTCGCCCTGGGTGAACCACCTTCTTGATCATGGTGTCTCCCCTGCCAGGTAAGTATGAGTTGTACACATCCGAGGCCGGGGACTCTTTCACAGACATACCATGTTGACTGATGGTGCTGAACATATAGATATTACCAGAGAATACTGACTATAAGAGGTCTGATCACCTACAGGAATGTAATATGGAGGAAAGTTATGTGTAATAAGGTTGACAAAGATAATTTACACTTTACTTGAAAAATAGTGGTTACATTTCCCATCATGCAATGCTGTATTTCCATATCAAAAGCCAACCTACAATCACCCCCTGTATCTATTTATCTCCAACTAAATAGTAACAGCTCAACAGAAAGTTCAGATGAGACCAAACTAAATCAAACTGCTGTTAAAAGTAGTTTGATCCACATTTTAAATTCAGAGGGAAGAATAAAATCACGTGTTTCTGCTTCTCTCACATTACAACTGCTTCCTGTTTCTTAGTTTACTTCTGGTTCGCTACTGACATCTACTGGTCTGGAGTATGAACAACGCTGGTTGTTTAGCAAATATAAAGAATACAGTTCAACAGACTGAACATGATTACCTTCATGAAGGAAGGATTTATTGCAGGTCTGTTGTATTAGACTGCTTTAGGTTTAGAGAGGACGACTTGATGAATTGACAACTGGTTGAATATATACTGTATGTTTCTGTGTATAGCTAACAGCTAAATAATAATGATGATACATTCTAGGTTACTTAACTAAAGTGCATGCCATACTATGAGCAATACTATGGAAGAAAAGAGCAGTACTATGAAGCCTATCAACAGATTGAATGAATATGAGTACAAAAAAGATGTTTTACATTTCTCCGCAAATGTGGAGAGAACTGTGAACTCAGTAATTTATTAAACCTTTGTCTCACTCACCGGTTCAACGCTACATCAACGTACATAACATACTAGTTATATCATGTGAACATTACATTGTAACTCTGTACAACGATCCATTATAACTGAGGGAGCTCGTGGTAGTTTATGGATATAGTTTTAGACACATTTAGGGGGTGCACCGTTCCTGGAGGTACTGCAATACCAGGTCGATGCGTGGAGTGGACGGAGCAAGCCCCTATTCCATCTCCCTATTCCAAAAATCAATTTAATATATGGTCCCCGGGTAGGGGACGTATCAGATATTAAACTGATAAGAACAGATACTACACTTGATCTTAGCCAAAAGGCCGAGAAGCGATAACGTGACACAGCCGCAGATGAGGAAGGCATTCTCCGTACAGTCAATCTCGCTGATGGGTCTGGAAACTAACGACTACTTTTTGGGTCGCCATATGAAACATGAACACTGTACAATAGTCATAATTTACCACTGGAGCTGTTTTGTTTGAGATATTTATATTAAACGTGTTTTCCCAGATTCGTCTTCTTGTTTATTTCCGGACACGTGGTACGCTGTCGTCCAATAGGAAGTAGAAACACGATACATGTAAATCCCGACAAGACAAGTTGGGATTTAGGCGATGTTTATAAAAGTATATAATTTCTTAAATACCTTGCAACGAACTCATGAGGTTGATCAAAGTAATGTAATTAGGCTTCAAAACTCCCTGAATGACAACACATGGTAGTGGAGAGCAGCGCAAACCGCACATTTCCGTCTTCAGCCTCTCACAGTAACAGAAGAAACCGCAGCAATGCAGTCGTTCACTAGTTATTTGAGTTCCCGAAGACGTAACTCATCCAAAGCATAATATAAACATTCAGGAGGCCACAATGAAGAAGATGCGGCTCAAATGTGTGCTGTTTGCTTCCTAATGCGGTCTTCATACCTTTCTGACCTCCTGCACCAACACACTCCCACCCGCAACGTCAGATCTGCCGACACCAACCTCCTCATCTCCCCCTTCTCTGTCCAAGCGTCGTCCTCCATTGCTGCCCCCTCCCCCAGGAACTCTCTCCCCAGGAACTCAGACACTCTCCGTCACTCGCCACTTTCAAAACGGCACTTAGAACTCATTTATTTAAGTCTGCTTTTAATCTGTGATGTTTGTTGTATTATTACGTGACATTGCTGTATTATTACGTGACATTTACAGTCCTGAATTAAGTCTTAAATAGCTGAATATTAGCTATGTGTTATGGCGACTTTAAGCCAGTCAAATAATTTTAATGTTAAAAACGTAGCATAAAAACAAGACATTTTATTTACACGCTGGTTCGGAGATAGCATTAACTTAGCTAACAGTTAGCTAGCGCTATCTAGCTTCCATGCAAACTTCACATAAACATAAGTACATTTAGTCTGTGCTTTCTCTCTTTCAGTTGTCAGGTTGTTGCTTGTTGAATATCACAATGAAAGGTATTAGAATAATGACAAAGTCACATGATTCATTTAACTATACTATACAAACCGCAGTTGGAATCACCTGAAATCATGTGTGGCAGAGATTTATGGAAGCCCTCCAGGCTGCTGCTTCCAGGCAGACATTTGTAATAGGGCACATCCACATAGTTGAGGGTTGTGGTACGCTAACCTACAATTGCTGGACAACAAATGTAAAGTAACTATCAACATTTTATGACATATTTTTAATTTTCAAAAGCCCAAACATTGTTTTAGAAGAGGGTAATTTGAACCATTTTAATTTACTCTGCTAACCTCTGCTCAGTACTGCTCTGGCCTGTCCTTCTGGGTGAGGTACTGGCTGTAGAGCTCCCACATCTCCTGAAAGGTGTGATGCTCAAACCCTCTCTGGCCGTAGATACACCTGTTGATGTTGGCCCCAAGGAGACTGGAGAATTGAAGCTCTCTGTGTACTCTGTGAGGTAGTCCTCCACCCACTGGTTCCCCACCTTTCCCTTTCTCTGTGGGTTTGGTCCCTCCAGTCTGTGCTCGTCTAGCATGCTGGAATCATAAACATCAACTTAGTACTTGTATCATTAATATCACTGCACTTGAGATAATGTGTGAAGTTTAATAATAAAACACTGATGATAGTTTTGTGGAAACAGATATACAGGTAATTTATTTTAAGCATGCCATATAAATTGTACTTACAATGCATGATGATAATGGTATTAATATAATATTGATAATATAACATGCGTACTACTTCATGTACCACATCGTTCGCCACAAGCCAGTGGAATGGTGCATTTCCATACTGGCCGAATGGATCCACCAGTGTTCCCAGACACAGCTGACGCGATGGAGAGGAGACACCCTCTGCTCGAAGGAGCTTCTCAGCGTGGGCCGAGGCCGAGGCCTGGTGGAGCAGCTCCTGTGGGGGTTTGGGGAAGACCCTTCTGTTCTCCTGTACTCACGGGCCTCTTTGGTCGCTATGATGACAGCCTGTTGACGATTCCCAGGGGCATCTGGGTTGACGATGCGTATTATGCGGGTCGCCATTTTCAAGTGCAACTAAAATACACTTGTCAAGTAACAACACAACAACAAAATAGTATTATTATTATATTAGGTATTGTTGTGTTATAATAATGAATTACTAATATAACAATGAAGGTCAGAGTACAATAGGCCATTGATATTCTCCAAAGGAGGAAGAGGAGGGGCAGGATGACAACTGTTAAACCCTGATTACAGCTCCTCAGAATAGAGATCTCTGGGGGAGAGTTATTATACTGTTATAACTCGTATATCATATCTAATAACCGACAAGAATGACTGATTCCACCCATATGTTATGAACCTTTCAGCTTTTCGGTATGTTTTATGTTTTTGATCATGGCAAAACATTCAAGTGGTCATGCCATCTCACCAGTAAGACTTCAGAAATATGGAACTCCTTTTATTCCATATTCTGTATACTCCGTCATATTCACGGCCTGGGAAGCAGTGCTGCCTTCCAGATAACATTGAGACAAAAAAACACGCTGACAGAAGTCATTGTAGCTCTTAAATTCTCTAGTCTTGGATAATATAGACGGGTAATATAAACACCAGATAACCGTTACCGAGTCAAGCATCAGGACTCCAACAGTATGTTCAGGGTTAACACAAAAAACAATGGATTTTGACAAATCATTTTCATTAGCGGTTAACGTTAAAACAAATTAGATCTATAATGTCAGAGGTTTTGCTGAGAGATGTCAACCGTTAACGAGCTGAAAACTGCCATCACCTGACCGGGTCCACACCACCAAGTGTTTGGATTTGAACAAGATTTAAGGGTTAACATAAGATGAGAAATGGATATTGACAGTAATTGCTCATTAGTGAGTATAACAAATAAATATATACTTTATAAGATATTTTATTGAGAGATGCTAACGTTAACACATGTCTGATTTTTCCAAACAATCAAAAGACAATTGGGCAATATAAACCGTGATTGTTATAAATAATTATAATGAATACATTAATTCAGTCTCACCAGAAATACTGTAAGGTCACAACAGGAGGTAGATTATCAACTCTAAATGCAGATATCTTCCTTCTTAATATTCATGTACTTGCAGTTGGACCTGTGATTGGTTGTATACAGTCAGTTCCTGCGATCTGATTGGGAGTCCATAGTCGAACTGACCAATCAAAACGCTTAACTGTCTACAGTCACTGTGGACTTCACTGTGGACTTTGCACTACTGGTAGCGTTGTTCATTCTCCAGACCAGTAGATGTCAGTAGCGCACCAGAAGTAAACAAAGAAAAAGGAAGCAGTTGTAATGTGAGAGAAGCAGAAAACACTGATTTAATTCCCACCACCACAAAGGATCCACATTTACCTTTTAGGAGGTAAGAGTTCTCTTCATCTTCATCTGAGGAGCTTCAATCAGGGTTGAGCAGTTCAGTGACCCACATCACAAGAGTGCAGATGAAGAGGTTCATGAAGTTTATCAAGGAGAAGGAG
Organism: Cyclopterus lumpus; assembly: GCF_009769545.1. Taxonomy (NCBI): domain Eukaryota; kingdom Metazoa; phylum Chordata; class Actinopteri; order Perciformes; family Cyclopteridae; genus Cyclopterus; species Cyclopterus lumpus. The sequence goes on from NC_046990.1 coordinate 2,889,670, forward strand.
CAAGTGAGTGTTGATGAATCATTTGTTATGAAACATGAGCAGAATAGCATCTTATATTAAAAGTGTTCAAATTACAGTTTGTTGGCTTTTGGTGCGAACTTACAAACTGAAGCGACGGCAGGCGAGCACCAGGTCATCATCAGGTGATGATGCTGAACTGGGTACTGCAAACCAGGCTCTAGAAGGTCAGTGAGATACACAAGTAATAGACTTCAAACCTTTTAATGTAAAATATAATACAAAAATATGTTTGGGGTTAATTTCTTAAGAAGTGCTCAACTACCAAGAGTCTGCATGTATGGGCAAGACTAGCAACCAGTCCCAGGGTTCCCGACCCACAGAGGGGACCAAGCAGCAAAATCAGTCTTAGACCAGTAGTCCAGTGCTGGTTAACGTTGAACTGTTTATTTAGTCTGTGGTTCACGTCGGTGCTGAACTATGAGGAGGGGACCGATAATGGTCTGTTAAAAACTAAATAATCACTTTATCACATATTCCTCTTTGTGAAAAAAGGGGAAAGTGTGGAATACTGCTTTCCTCCAGTAACATCTATTGCACTTGGATGTGGATATTAAATTATTGTTGACACTTTATCAGGGGAGAGCGCGAACGCAGTCCCCCACTACCACAAATTATGCAGTCGAGATTCCCACATTTGAGGAATTCGCAGAGGTCAGCTCAGCCGGAGTGCAATGGCCAAGCCTCGCCCTGGGTGAACCACCTTCTTGATCATGGTGTCTCCCCTGCCAGGTAAGTATGAGTTGTACACATCCGAGGCCGGGGACTCTTTCACAGACATACCATGTTGACTGATGGTGCTGAACATATAGATATTACCAGAGAATACTGACTATAAAAGGTCTGATCACTTACAGGAATGTAATATGGAGGAAAGTTATGTGTAATAAGGTTGACAAAGATTATGTACACTTTACTTGAAAAATAGTGGTTACATTTCCCATCATGCATTGCTGTATTTCCATATCAAAAGCCAACCTAAAATCACCCCCTGTATCTATTTATCTCCAACTAAATAGTAACAGCTCAACAGAAAGTTCAGATGAGACCAATCTAAATCAAACTGCTGTTAAAAGTAGTTTGATCCACATTTTAAATTCAGAGGGAAGAATACAATCACGTGTTCCTGCTTCTCTCACATTACAACTGCTTCCTGTTTCTTAGTTTACTGCTGGTGCGCTACTGACATCTACTGGTCTGGAGTATGAACAACGCTGGTTGTTTAGCAAATATAAAGAATACAGTTCAACAGACTGAACATGATTACCTTCATGAAGGAAGGATTTATTGCAGGTCTGTTGTATTAGACTGCTTTAGGTTTAGAGAGGACGACTTGATGAATTGACAACTGGTTGAATATATACTGTATGTTTCTGTGTATAGCTAACAGCTAAATAATAATGATGATACATTCTAGATTACTTAACTAAAGTGCATGCCATACTATGAGCAATTCTATGGAGGAAAAGAGCAGTACTATGAAGCCTATCAACAGATTGGATGAATATGAGTAAAGAAATTATGTTTTACATTTTCCCACAAATGTGGAGAGAACTGTGAACTCAGTAATTTATTAAACCTTTGTCTCACTCACCGGTTCAACGCTCCATCAACGTACATAACATACTAGTTATATCATGTGAACATTACATTGTAACTCTGTACAACGATCCATTATAACTGAGGGAGCTCGTGGTAGTTTATAGATTAGTTTTAAACACATTTAGGGGGTGCACCGTTCCTGGAGGTACTGCAATACCAGGTCGATGCGTGGAGTGGACGGAGCAAGCCCCTATTCCATCTCCCTATTCCAAAAATCAATTTAATATATGGTCCCCGGGTAGGGGACGTATCAGATATTAAACTGATAAGAACAGATACTACACTTGATCTTAGCCAAAAGGCCGAGAAGCGATAACGTGACTCAGCCGTAGATGAGAAAGGCATTCTCCGCACAGTCAATCTCGCTGATGGGTCTGGAAACTAACGACTACTTTTTGGGTCGCCATATGAAACATGAACACTGTACAATAGTCATAATTCACCACTGGAGCTGTTTTGTTTGCGATATTTACATTAAACTTGTTTTCGCAGATTCCTCTTATCGGTTATTTCCGGACACGTGGTACGCTGTCGTCCAATAGGAAGTAGAAACACGATCTTTCCCGACTTTCAGACACGTTTGGATTCATATGATGTTTATAAAAGTATATTATTTCCTAAATGTCATGTCACGAATTTGTGAGGGTGAAAAATGTTTTGTAATTACGCTTCAAAACTCCCTGAACCACAACACTGGAGCTCTGTCTCTAGTGGAGAGCAGAGCTTACCGCACATTTCACCGTCTGCAGCAGCCTCACACAGTGAGCTGACAAACCCCAGCAATGAAGTCGTTCACTAGTTACTTGAGTTCCCAAACACGTCCCGTAATAGAAGATGCCAGCGGCTCAAATGTGTAATTTTCGCTTTCCATTAGGGTCTACAGAACTTTACAGTCCTGAATTATCTTGTAATCCGCTGAAATAGCAGAATAAGCGTGGAGTAAACAACCTCGACGTAAATACAATGCTGTTAAAATGTCGGAACAACGTCCGCGGTGTCCTTCGCAACAGCGCACGAAACTGCACCAAATTACATTTCAATAGACTGACATTCTCGCTCAACAATCTTCAATAGCTTCTCATGTAACCAGAGCAGTAGTTTGTTAGTTTAATACACTGAATTAACTTGTGTTATAATCCTGTGATAGGAACAAACATGGACGTGTTGTTGAGTACCGTTAACAGTTAACGTTAACCCTGGCCTTACTTCCATAATACGGTCATGGAGGTGAAGAACCGTTAACCTGCTGTTATAGCGGCTACACCAACGTTAAACTGAAGCTGGCATGACACCCTGACGAATATAAGTATTGACACGAACGTAGCATAAAAAGACATTTATTGACACGCTAGCTCGCAGCTAGCATTAACATAGCTAACCATCAGCTGGCACTATCAAAACACAGGAGCTGCAGCGAAACCTCTCTAAAGAGCCGAAAACTATTCATCTTCCTTATAATTGTTGTCTTAATAAAGCACGCTCTATTGTTTCTATAAGAAAGGTCTAGTTATTTAGTGAAAATTAACTTACTCAAGGTTGTCTTCACGAATGCTAATTGACGAGGTAACTTATTCCTGTTCAAACAGAAGCTGTGTGTCACGTGTGCTTGACCGTGTGCAAAATGATAGCTTTAGCCCAAACAGTTAGCGTTAGCTACCGTTAGCTACCTGGATGTTGTGATATTATATTCTGAATAAATGGAAAGTTAAAAGACAGTTTGCTTTCTTTCAAACCATTTCAGTCACCAGTTCAATATTTCACACACAAACTTTTTGTTCAGAATCCAATATAATATCTGTTCATATAGAAAAGGTTCTTACAAAATAAAATAATACATATATACACAATAGTATATCTACATACCTAATTCAGACCAGACAACGCTATGTGCAGAAGGAGCTCAACAGAGTGTATTTTCTTTTGAGAACCACAAGTTATTGTGTCCAATGCCATACATACTGTGTATAATATCCATATACTCTAAATGTGCTGCTCAACACAGAGTTGTCTTCGTTGGTGTCAATGGAACTTGTGTCGTAAAGTGAGGAGCTCGGGTCCATAGACCCATTCTGTAAACTTCCTGGACAGCGACCTTGTCTCCTCATCCACAAACTCCTGGTGTAACATGTGCCTGAACAGCTGGCCAATGAGAGATCAGAGAGGAGATAATTATCTTATGTGACAATACAAGAATCTTCATGGACAAATGATCAGATCATGGGCCCTTGGGCAGAGACATGTAAAGGGCTCTCACCCCTATAAGAACAGGAGCTACAGATTCAAAGAGGCACCTTTTTGATCATTTTGCATGTTTTTGTTTTGAGTCACTTTGTAAACGCGTTGCATCTCTTTGGTTGTTTTGCATCTCTTTGTCGCATTTTCTTTATTTTTTACATCTCGGTTTGGTCATAGATAGATAGATGATAGATAGATAGATACCGTATTTTCCGCACTATAAGGCCCGCTTAAAAGCCTTTGATTTTCTCAAAAAACGACAGTGCGCCTTATAATCCGGACTGCCTTATATATGGATTAATTCTGGTTGTGCTTACTAACCTCGAAGCGATTTTGTGTGGTACACGGCGCTCTGTCAAAATGTTTTAGTACTACTTTGGTAAACTACAAAGCCGCACCGCTTGCAGCATTACGGCTACCGTAGTCAGGAGCGTCGCAGAGTAATACATACTGTGCTTCGCCATAATATTACAGTGTGTGTGTCTAAGGACCCCATAATGCCACCTGTCAAGAGACACGCTTAAGACGCGGACTTCAAACTCAAGGCTATCAGTCACGCAGTAGAACATGGGAATAGAGCAGCTGCGAGAGAATTCAACATTAATGAATCAATGGTACGGAAGTGGAGAAAGCAAGGAGATAATAATAATAATAATAATAATAATAATACATTTAGTTATATAGCACCTTTAAAAACAGGGTTTACAAAGTGCTCTACATAGAAGCAAGGTACAAACATAACATCAATACAAGTAAACATTTCAGAAAATACATGAGACAAAGGAGACAATGCCATATAGGCTCTGTGGATGCAACGGGGCCGACGAAGGAGTCCGAGCGCCCCGAAGGCCGAGACGAACGGAGGAGCAGGGAAGGCGTTGAGCCCGAGGAGCTGCGAGGTGGAACACTGCAGAACCATGCCAGCCGGGGAGGATGCAATCGCCAACCACGGACCGGACCACCGGAGCACCAGGACCGCTAAGAGGCGACCAGCTTCAGAGCAACAGCACGGAGCAGGGAGTTATTGTGAATACGCTCATTAACGTTATTGTGAACACGTTTAATAAAGTTTGACTGACTGACTGTTTTGTTTTCGCTTAATGCGCCTTATAGTCGGGTGCGCTTTATATATGAAAAAAGAACGAAAATAGACCATTCATTGACAGTGCGCCTTATAATCCAGTGCGCCCTATAGTGCGGAAAATACGGTATATACTTTATTCATCCCCAGGGGGAAATTTGTTTGTAGCAGCAGCAAGCATATTACATCTCCGTGGTAGTTTTTCTGCTCTTTAAGTTGTGTCACTGTTTATGGTCATTGTTTCTCTTTGTGATCTCTTTGAGAATCTTTTAGGTATTTCTGCTTCTATTTGTGGTCCCATTATGTCTCTTTGTGATTTCCCAATACAAAATGTTAGCAGTTGTTTCAAACAGGTTTGACTCAGAGACCCCTAACCTGTTGGGCCGGAACCCAGTAGACTCATTCAGTATTCAGACCATGATCTTCTTCTCATTACTTCCACACATATAGCAGGTTTTCCACAATCATTTGAAAACAATCCCAAAAGACCAGACCAGAGAAATGTGATCCGATGCAGAGATCAAAGTTACTTCAAGTGACTTAATTTTGTGTAGATTTAGGCAATCCACTTAGACAAAAGCAGTAGTGTTTCTGAGCACCAGAGACCTAAATATATAGGGGTTAAAATGATTTACTGAAACTGATGTTTCCAACGTGTCAAAGTCCCAATGATCTTGTTAGTGTCCCATTTTCGTGAACACAATATCTCAAGAATTTCTTCATTATGTGCCCAAATGTCGACTTGGATTCCAAGATAAACTGATTAAAAATTGTTGATCTAAATTCGCTGTGACCTCACAAAACACGTTTTGTTTTTTTACCATAAGTCAAGAAAGAAAATACTATGACAATTTCACACAAATGTCTAATAGGATAACATTATGACATTTTGGTGAATCATGAATTCAAACCGCATCTTGAATAACCAAGGCCGTAATTAGTTGTTAGTATTTTGGGTGTCATACCGTTATTACAGAGTACAGATGACAGGAAATGAGACAGGAAGAGAAGGGACAAGAAACAAAGTTCTCCACCAGACTCTCACTAGGAACATTTTGATGGTTTTATTAAACTTCCTTACCATGTTTATCCCTGTAAATGTAGGGGTAAATAAATATAATCATAGACTTTTTGATCAATAATAATAATAATACATTTTATTTGTATAGCGCTTTACAAGGTATTCAAGACCCTTTACATGGTAAAAACAAACAATATAAAGCAACAATAACTATGGCATTCATGGCATCTTGTATACACCAAATTCAGTTCAGAGCTGCATTTCACGCGTGTAACATGGGATCGTATATATTTCATTTCTTGGGTGATTTATTAGTAATTCATTCATTAAAGACCGAATTATGGCGTGGCTTAAAAGAAAAGATTTCAGTTCTGTCAACGCACAATAAATGATTAATCGAGGAACAGGTCTCCAAATGATTACAGACAATTTCACACTTTTTGTGTTTGTGGCAGATAAGCAGCTGGTTATCCTCAAGCAGATTTATTATACATGTTTTGGCCGTGTCCTAAACTTGGAGCTTTCTGGTGCTATGTTTTTAATATTTTAACTATAGTTTTAGGGATCGAGGTACAACCGGGCCCCCTTATGGCAATCTTTGGAATCCCAGCTAAACCCATTCTATATAGTACCAAAGACATGGATATTATTGGCTTTACCACTCTTCTGATAGGTTGTAGAATACTTCTTGCTTGGAAGTCTCCAAGTTCACCATCTCAAGTCTGCCTGGCTTAAGAATGTGATGTTTTTCTTGAGTCTTGAAAAAATTAAATATGCACTTAGAGGCTGTAATCAAAACTTTACAGCCTCATTTCTTATTTTCAAGATCTGTCAGTGTTGCCTACTGAATTTGACGCGTCTGGTAAATCTGTATGTATGTACCTGGTCCTCTGTCCTTATCTGTCTGACTAACTGTAACTTAACCTAATTACTCAACTTTAGTTGTACAATACTGTACAACACAAACTATGTAAAAGAACGTGATATAATTTTATTTTTTTGACTGTTATTATCTTTAGTTATTTCCTTACTTTTATTTTTTTATTTTCTGTTTTACTTTCCTATTTTCTTCTCCACAATTGTAAATTGACTAACGCATACAAAAAAAATGAAAATACTGTTCATTATCATCAATAAAGTATCTATTAAAAAAAAATAGATAAGCAGCTCCAATTTCACAAAGAGTTGTATCCATGGGAGCATTGTTCAAAAACTTTAAAATGTCACCAACTTATCAAAAGTATATGCTTAAAATAAAAGACAATCCATTCCACAGGTTTCCAGTGTTGTATGTGCTATTTAAAGGTATTAGAAACATGAAGAAAGTCTTTACAATGAAGCAAAAGGACACTTTTTTATACATTGAGTTATGTTGTGTAACATCACAGATACTACTGTAAATGATCAATACATGTCATTGAAGCAATACAAATTAAAAAGTCGAAATTACAAATACAAAGTCTTTCTTTGAGAAATGACTTTTCATTTTGAAGATACAAGTAGAGATAAATGTTGTAACATGAACAGGATCCTTGTCATGTCTGCAAAGAGGAATAGGTTTTTTGGCAGAAAGTTTGCAGTTGCAGTATTTTTGTTAATGGTGTTCATTCAGGGCCAGCTAATAGACAGTAAAGGCCGATGTTAGGGGCTGAGAAAAAGAGTAATACAAACGCTCCTTAAAAGCTATCATGGCATTTCAGCCAATGTTGGTTGTGCCTGCATGTTTCCCACACATTATCGATTTATGGTAATACAGATAGGCTGATTATAACTTGAATACGAAGATGAATACCTCCAAATATTATGCTTAAAGAATGAAAAGTTTCTTACTTTGACATATGTAATCATTATATCAATAGTTCTGTTAATTTGTCTCTAATTGCTTCAGGTTTTGTATAGTATTTAAAACTTGCAACATGTATGTCATTAGCATAGATGCTATTAACATTATCACAAACATGACTGCTTAGTAGCCCAATAATAATCAGCTGTCGGGATGAGTTGTGGCTCACACAGTTATATGTCACATTATTCCTATTTCATTACACATGTGGGCACTAACTAGTTTGATGTACATTTTCTTCCTTTCATCAAAGTTGTCCTTTATTTGTAATTTTAGGCCATCTGTTCCCAATATCACCACACCTGCACTTATGAAGCTAGCAGACACTCCCCCATGCATTCAAAGCAGCACTAACAATAATGTATTCACTACAAATAATATATAATAAAAACAATGTGTTTCTCTTTCTTTGACTTACTGCTGTTGTAAAAATGTAGTTTTCTGGGCTATGATAAAGAAATCAAGCAGCTTGCATCGTTAAATAAAACCACAAGTCCCAGCGGCAGCCTGAGCATGGCATCACCGGAAGTTAGTCATTCTGGTATAAATACATTTCCGTGTCCTCTGGAGGTCCTTTCCTGTCAACGGCCTTTCGGAAGATGGCGGTGCAAATCTCCAAGAAGAGGAAGGTTAGCGGTGTTTTATCCCCGTTTTACTCGCACAGACAGCCATTTTACATACAAATGGGTTCACATATGTCACGATACAACCGCTTCGTCTTCGTTCCGGTGTCAGTCGAACTTGTAAACTTCTTCTCCGGACAGGATTAATCCAGATGGGGCCGGCGCCGCGTCCTCATTTGCCTCGCTAGCATGGCTCTCTCCACCGGGGCCGGGTACGAGTTACAACCCGCTGTCCACAGAGACGAGTCGCGTACTCCTTTAAAACTCTCTCGGGTTGTGTTTTTATCAGACTTATCAGACAGTGTTTTTATCAGACTTGCAACCACTCTGAAATATCTCTGTGCGTGTCCACTTAAACGGAATTAGTTAAAAATGCGCAGTAGCTAGCTAGAGACATAGCTTCAAATAATCTGCGATCGAAATAAAGTTGGCGAACTTTACCCTAAATAAACCGGCATCAAGTTTGGATAACGCGTAACACATGCAGTTGTTGCACAAGGGTGGTGAACATTAGTTAATATTGAATGGCTCTTCACGACTCTAGGCATCGTATTTGGCTATAAAGCTTCAGGAGTTGCACCTCAAAACACATCTGTCATGTGGTTATTGTAGTTATTTTAAATAAACATGTTTCAATTGCAAATCTAGACATAATATATAAAAACCCAGTTTCTGGGCCTCTTTCTGTGATACTCACTGTATTTATAATAATTAAATGTATTAAATATGGAATTTATGGTCAATGGACCGTCCATATAGTTTGTGTTTTACTGTGTTCACAGAATCTAACTTAAAACTTAACTAACTCACTAGAAGCAACGATGGTGTGGTTGGTTTCCCATCAGCAGCAGGCTGGGATCATGATGTGAAGAGGCAGCATTAAATGTGTTATTGAAGCAATGTTTAGTATTGCAGTGTAATTGTTTTTATATAATGGCCACCACCATCATTTCAGGATCTGCAGTCAGCTGTGCACAATAACATCAGTGTGGGAAATCACAACATGACCGCAGAGTAAAGTTTAAGATGATGGAGGTTTTATATTTGAAAAGTAAAATGTATTCGAAACTCTAAACGCATCTCACTATGATTGTTGTATTTCTCAGTGCAAATAAATAGATCAAGTTAAACGAAAATACAAATGCTGCCAGTTGCATTAATAGCACGGATAGTTTTTCTCAAACTTTCCAATTAACAATGTAAAATAACTGCCAAACTGTAACATTGAGTTTTCTACCAAATCACATGTTCTGTCAAAGACTGTCTTCTCCAGCTGTGACCGATGTATATCAGAACAAAACTGAAACTTATAGTATGGTTTTGGCCCTTCGGTGATGATACGATGACGAGTCGGAACAGGGCTCTGGTTCTGGGGGGGTTCTGGTGCAGATTCACGTTCTGTGGTTCTGCTCCAGTCCTCCAGAGCCGCGAGTCTTGGTTGAAGACATTGAGGCATTTGTCTGAGAAGGGTTGAGGCAGCACAGGATCTAACTCTTAATACGGGTTGGTCGATAACATGGCCATAAAGACCAAAACAAGGTGGATCTGCTTCAATGGCAACTAAAATACAAATAATACTAAATTCTACCCAAACTGCAGATTAAAAATAATAATCAATGTAGATTTTTTTTCCATTGGACAGTCATTTAATTGGTTTGTCATTGCAAATCTAGACATAAGATATAACAACCCAGTTTCTGTGCCTCTTTCTGTGATACTCACTGTGCTCATGTATTATAGTAACTGAATGTTTTGAATATGGAATTTATGGTCAATGGACTATAGTTTATGTTTTACTGCATTCACAGAGTCTAACTTATAACTAACTCACTAGAAGCAACGGGTGTGTGGTTGGTTTCCCTTTTTAAGAGGGATGTATCAAGCACCATTGTATATTTCCTCGTATGAGCACAGTCCGTCGCTGTATTTTGTCCCATGTTTCTCTGAGTCAGTTTTACATTAGGTAAGCCAACTCTGTCCTCTCTCCTCAGTTCGTCTCAGACGGTATCTTCAAGGCAGAGCTGAACGAGTTCCTGACTCGTGAGCTTGCGGAGGATGGCTACTCCGGTGTGGAGGTGCGTGTGACCCCAACCAGGACTGAGATCATCATCCTGGCTACAAGGTGAGTGTCCGGCCCTTTTTTTTGATTTTGCATTAAACACGGACGTGTACATAAGTTGCAAGCATGACATTTAACACCATCAAGCAGATATCACATCAGATAATGAAGTCTGTGGTATGGATTATTGTGGTTCAGTATCCCTTCAATGAAGAAACGATGACGAGTCGGAACAGGTTTCTGGTTCTGGGGGGTTCTGGTGCAGATTCACGTTCTGTGGTTCTGCTCCAGTTCCTCAGAGCAGGGAGTCCTTTTTAGTTGAAGACACCGAGGCATTTGTCTGAGAAGGGTTGATGCAGCACACACTGTTGCCTGCTGAATGTAATGTAGATGTTAAAATTATTGGATTCAAAACAACTTGCTGTCCATTGGAACCAAAAGGGAATGCTAAGCTCTACATGGGTTAGTATTGTTTTGTAATACCAAAAAGGCAAAGTGGTGGTTGTGCAAATGATTCAAGGACCATATTCTGTAAAATGTTAATATTAGCCCTAATGAATTTTGGTTACGCTTCCATTGTAGCATGTGATAAAACCAAACTAAGATCATGCGTTTAACTCTTTAGGACCCAGAATGTTCTGGGAGAGAAGGGCCGTCGGATCAGAGAGCTGACCGCTGTGGTCCAGAAGAGGTTTGGTTTCCCTGAGGGCAGCGTTGAGGTAAGAATCTACAAATAAAATGATATAAAGTGCTAACTAACAAGAGTGCTAATGCCACTATTTTAAACTAGTTTATTGGGGTTTAGTACAGGAAATGGATATCAATGCAAGTATTGGTAATTGATTGCTTCCAAATGTTCTGGATGGCAAAACGCAGTTAAATCGTGATTATTTTTTTTTGCACAGTTGGCACCAAAGTCGACAACTGTACAACACAACTCTTAACAATGTTACTGTAGTAAAATATGAAGACACCTGTCATTTATTTAGAGATTATGTCGCTGCAAAGGTTTACAAATCTTAAATGGCCTCCCTTCAGTGATGATACGATGACGAGACAGAAATGGGACTCCTGTTCTGCGGGTTACTGATTCAGGGCTGCGTTCTGTAGTTCTGCTCCAGTTCCTCAGAACAGGGAGTCCTCTTCACATGAAGACACCGAGGCATTTGTCTGAGAAGGGTCAAATTGTCAGGACAAACATTCATTAATAATAATAAAAAAAACATCCCTGTAATAGTTCTTTTATCTTGTGTGCATGTTAAGTCGAGAAAAACATAAATTCATGTATCTGACTTAAGTTCATGTAATAAAAACACATTGGTACTTGCCAAAAGGCCATTTAAGTACCTGTAGCGTTACCATAACAGCATTCAGGATGTTTGACAGTTGATCCTTTCTGCCCTCTGTTAGCTGTATGCCGAGAAGGTTGCCACCCGTGGTCTTTGTGCCATCGCTCAGGCGGAGTCTCTGCGCTACAAGCTGCTGGGAGGCCTGGCTGTGCGTAGGTAAGCAGTGCTGTTAAAAAAACTAAGGATTCCCTACCACTTGCATGACGTAACATGTTACCCATCAACTCTTTTATCCATCAAGCTGTTCTGTAGCTTAAAAATGACATGTAGCCTGTTTTACAAAAATATCGGCACTTAAAATTTGTTACATATAACGACAAACATTGGCAAGATTGTCGGCATCTCTTCACTGCAGGTATCCGGCTTTAATAATCCTGCACTCCTTCAAAACATATCAGAAATGTTACTTTGCCAGTCTGTCGAGCACTGTGATCGGTAACTGAGATTTTTGATGAAAGCAGGTTTACGAACAAGCCCGTAATTACTGGAAATTGTTGTGAAAGTGATGCATTTGGAACATACCCCTGAATAGTGATGTAAACCACACGGATAACCAAATCTACCTGCCAGTCAATGATCTTTGTTTTGGTGTCTGCTAATGCAACCCTGAAAGAGGATAACGGTTCTTTTTGTTTTTCTACATATTTCTGCATAGATGATCTAATAAGTTCACAACAAAGTAGTGTTCATGTGGGCACCGTGGGAAGAAAGCAAGTGTTTGTAGGCCTGTGTGTTGGAATCATTGATTTTATTTCTCTGCCCACTGTAGCGAGTGAGGGGAATCTGCCAGTAGTGAAAAAAGCAAGCTCACAGACAGACTTGGAGCCTTGATCAATCAATATAGATACGGTAAAGTTCAAAATGCATATACAGTGGGGTATTTGTGATTTTAAACGGTTGTCTCTGCATATTATGCTTCACTTAATGTAACAAAAATAGACTTGACCCGTAGTCTCTTGTTAGACGAGTCGCTCGGTGTGTATTGACAGACTTCTAATTAATCTAATCGTTTGGTCAGTACGCTTGACCCTTCAGTGATGATACGATGACGAGTCGGAACAGGGCTCTGGTTCTGGGGGGGTTCTGGTGCAGATTCACGTTCTGTGGTTCTGCTCCAGTCCCTCAGAGCCGGGAGTCTTTCTTGGTTGAAGACATCGAGGCATTTGTCTGAGAAGGGTTGAGGCAGCACAAACTGTTGCCTGCTGAATGTAGCATAGTGGTGAATTGAGGGAACCTAACTATAATTAAGTATAAATTATACCCAAACTAGTGGTGCCGGTATCTACAGCAACTTTACTGTGATCTCTTTTCAGGGCATGCTATGGTGTTCTGAGGTTCATCATGGAGAGCGGTGCTAAGGGCTGCGAGGTTGTGGTGTCCGGCAAGCTGAGGGGTCAGAGGGCCAAGTCCATGAAGTTTGTGGACGGCCTGATGATCCACAGCGGAGACCCCGTCAACTACTACGTTGACACAGCCGTCCGCCACGTCCTGCTCAGACAGGGTGAGTACAGCTAGACAGCAGCAGCCTGAAGGAAACAACCATTTACTTTGATGTTTGAAATTTGGAAAGTTGTTAGCGAAATCCTTTGCCTGTCTCACTGATTCATTGCTACTGAAACCAAACCAAATTATACTTTGGAGGAGGGTGCATTTATCTTATGCCTCTACTTCATAGCCTTGGTTTGTTTGTGCTAAAACATGATGATTGATGGGCTTCGTGGTCATCCTCAGGTGTGCTGGGCATCAAGGTAAAAATCATGCTGCCCTGGGACCCCAGCGGTAAGATTGGCCCCAAGAAGCCCCTGCCCGACCATGTCAGCATTGTGGAGCCCAAGGAGGAGCAGCTCCCTACCACACCCACGTCTGAGCAGAAGGGGGCCAAGCCAGAGGCGACCCCCATGCCCCAGGGAACTCCTGTACCCACTGCATAAGAGGGTAAGATATGGTCTCGGCAGCAGGCTGGTATCATGTGAAGAGGCAGTAGCATTAAATGTGTTATTGAAGCAATGTTTAGTATTGCAGTGTAATTGTTTTTATATAATGGCCACCCCACAATCATTTCAGGATCTGTAGTCAGCTGTGCACAATAACATCAGTGTGGGAAATCATAACATGACCGCAGAGTAAATTTTAAGATGATGGAGATTTTATATTTGAAAAGTAAAATGTATTCTCTATGTATGCGAAACTCTTAATGCATCTCACTATGATTGTTGTATTTCTCAGTGCAAATAACTAGATCAAGCTAAACGAAAATACAAATGCTGCCAGTTGCATTAATTAATAAGACGGATCATTTTTCTCAAACTTTCCAATTAACAATGTAAAATAACTGCCAAACTGTAACATTGAGTTTTCCACCAAATCACATGTTCTGTCAAAGACTGTCCTCTCCAGCTGTGACCGATGTATATCAGAACAAAACTGAAACGTATAGTATGGTTTTGGCCCTTCGGTGATGATACGATGACGAGTCGGAACAGGGCTCTGGTTCTGGGGGGGTTCTGGTGCAGATTCACGTTCTGTGGTTCTGCTCCAGTCCCCCAGAGCTGCGAGTCTTTCTTGGTTGAAGACATTGAGGCATTTGTCTGAGAAGGGTTGAGGCAGCACAGGATCTAACTCTTAATACAGGTTGGTCGATAACATGGCCATAAAGACCAAAACAAGGTGGATCTGCTTCAATGACAACTAAAATACAAGTTCTACCCAAACTACAGATAAAAAAATAATCAATGTACTGATTTGTTTTCCTTTGGACAGCCATTTAATTGGTTTGTCATGAAGAAACTAAAGAAATAACCCATGTTGGTGAGATGGATCAAATTAAACTCTTAACACTGGTTCTGATTGTTTTTTGTTTCTTTTTAGGGTTTCAAGCGTGCCACCAGATGGAAGCAAGACTCTGATTTTTGTGTACAAAAACAATAAATTCTGGAAAATACACTTCCCATGTTGTGGTCACTTTATTACAGTATTCACATGGTCTTGAAAAGTTGGAGAATTTTTCAAATTCAGTTGCATAGAGACTCAAACGTTAAATTGAAGGTTAAAAAAACAGTCCTATTTTTGCACGGTATAATTGCATACTCAGGCAGAGTATGAGATTATATTTATACCGTGCAAAAATCAATGTTTTACCATAAAATGTCTTAACAATTTTTGTAAAAATTGACCAATACGATTTCTTTGACTCTGTAGCCTATAAGCTTTGTATGCAGAACATGGCGATTGTGTTAGTCCTTCACACTCCACGATGAAGTACCTTTATATTTTGGTCAAACTTACTTTTCTTGATTCCTTCTTGAATTGGTACGCTTTTTCGTTACACCAGGATGACATTCTTATGTTGAGAGTACATCATATAACATGGAACACAACATCAGTTATTGAACTGTCAAAACATAAAGATTAAAACAAAGGTACTGGGCGCTCTGAGTAAACACATTTCAGTCAGTCCAGGTGGGTTTTTGCACTCCAATTAATGTAAGGAAACAAACGTGACTCAGAAATGTGCCATGAAAACGGTCTATGAGATTTCTACCGAGTGACTCATCTTCTCGGCGCTAAAGCATCAGGTCCGGGTTAGGCCCCGCCTCCTACCTGTCGAGCAGTTAAAAGGAATCCGCTCCCAGCTACCTCGTGCACGGGTCAAGATGAGTCTGCCGGATTACAAATCATCTGAAAAGCAATCTTTGCCTGCAGATCCAGTAAGAAACTCCTAACTTTTAATATGGCGGCTCGGCTGTTTAGTGGCGCAGTGAGAGCTAAACACCTGTCGGCAGACCAAACGCGCACGGGTTCGACGGCACTGTTTAGGACTCAAAGAGCTCAGTATGCCCTGCTGATACTTTGCTTTTTGATAATGTTCACGTGTGAAAGCGGTGGTTTCCGACTGTTTTAATGGCCACTGGAATTTAAGAGGAAACTCCGGATTTATTCAGCCGAGACGGAAACCAACAGTCTCGCGCTGCAAGATCATTGACACTTAAATTGTACCACAGAGGACGTCTTCTGACGGGTATTAGAATATAAGTAAATACATCTTAAAGTCTTAAAGAACGGAGTAAATGTACTTAGTTACTAAAACCAACTGGTTTCAAAAGGTCAGCTTTATATTAAGCTGTTTTAGTACAAATAACTGAGGCTTTGTTTTTAAATTGAGTTTAATTTGTTATGCTCATGTGTATTTAATTTGATCAAATGGATTTTAAGACTCATATTTACCAGAATCACATCGCGCCATATGACGGTTTTATTGTGTTCTCTCCAGAAACTTCAGTGATACATAGTGGTGGATGCTATTCCAGATTGCTTCATGGTTCACATTCCACTTTTTCTATCATTCAGCTTTTACGATGCATTTATTGATTTTCCACTTTAAAAAAAAAATTACTGTGAGTGTGTTTCAGCCGGACAGCAGAGGCATGTGCTCTTATCGTCCTGCTGACGCCCTTGTCTTGTATGTGTGTGTGCACGTGCGCGTGGTCGTGTGTTAAAGTCACTGAGGTGTTATTTAGCTCGTGAGTGCAGGAATACATGCGTTTTCCCTGGCTTTTAATCTCCCGTATGAAATGCCAAGGAGTCTTGAGGTTCTCTTCAGTTTGTTCTAGTTGAACCCAGAACGTTTTTTTGGAGCGACACCAAGACATGTCAGCGACTTTAAACTCCGTTTCTGTACCACCGTGAACATATATTTGGCAATTCTGCACTATACAGCTTATTAAAAAAAAATGTTTGTGCAAAATATGTATTAAAAAAAGTTGTGGACTTCATTTGACTTTTGAACTTTACAACTAGTAGCAAGGTTGTGTTTAAGATCCTCCGGCAAGAGATTCATAATCCATGACACTTAGCACTTCTCATGAAGTCTAAACTAACTAACCAACCCCCCCCCTCTCAGCACTCTCCCGTTGTGCAGTTAAACGTCGGGGGCCAGCTGTTCAGCACCTCTCTGAGCACGCTCAGGAAGCACCCCGAATCCAAGCTGGCCGAGCTGCTCAGCAGACGGACCACCAAGGCGGCCTCTGACGCGCAGGGCCGACTCTTCATCGACCGGGACGGGTCCCACTTCGGGGCCATCCTCGAGTTCCTGAGGTCGGAGCGGCTGCCCTCGGGGAACATCCAGGAGGTCTGAGTGTTCATTTAAGAGTAACAAACAGACTGTCACTTCTGAAACAGACATGATGTATATAAAAACTGTATATATATATATATATATATATATATATATATATATATATATGTATTTTTTTTCTGATGTGTATGTGCAGTTTCACAGGGAGGCGGTGTACTACAACATCCAACCGCTGATCAAACGCTTGGAGGAAACTCCCCAGCTGTATGGAGAGCTGGTGGGGAGGCAGCAGTTCCTCTCCAGAGTCCCGCACTACAAAGAAAACATCGAGGTCAGCTGATGGAGTTTCTGTCCACCCGCCACACACACACTTAAATCAGGTCACATATATGTATATAGTTCAACGTCTTTTAACCATTTTTTGTGTTGATACATGGTCACCTGTATAAGAGAAAGAAATCTGAGCTCATGCTCCATAAGCAACCCCTCTTCTGTTTACTGCTGACACATCACTAACTTGGGTAGATTTTTATTTTATTTTTCGGTGAAAGTGTTCAAAGTCATATTTGCACACACATATCTGAGGTTGTTACCACAGGTTCTGAGGTTCACCACAGAACCGAATTGAAAAGGGTTCCCATGTATCTAAACCTATGGTTTGTCGGCCATCATCAAAATATATTACAGCCTCTGGTTGGAGTCTTGGGATACAGCTGACGAGGTTTATGTTATCTAGTCAGATAATCGCACCGAATTACCATTCAGATTTACTTCATTATTCACTCAGTTGGATCCGGTTCCAGTGGTTTTTCCCAAATCTTGTGAAGGCAGCTGACTCCAGCTGTTGCATGCTGTTGCTGTTTGGCTATGGAGAACGCAGTAATCTCACTCTTCTCCCCAGGTGCTCATTCGTATCGCCAGAGCCGAGGCCATCGCCGCCCGCCACTCCACCATCATGATCTGCGTGCTGAGGACAGAGGAGGACCTGGGTTTCTATGACAACGCCATCAGCAGCCTGGAGGCGGACAAGGAGTCCGTGGTGACATTCGGACCCTGGAAGGCCGCCCTGTCCACAAAGGACCTGCTGGACTGCGTGAAGATGGACATCGAGAGTCAGGGCTACACGGTGAGCATCAAGCCTCACGTGGGGGAGAAGAGCTTCCTGTCCAGGAGCTACGACTACTTCCACAAACTCACCTTCACCTGGTGGTGATGAGAGGGCGGCTTTTCTCTTCAGAGGCGGGATCTGTAAACACCTTTTCCGACGTAAGAACAGACAGCATTTTGAAAGTTTTTCAGATCTCTTCTGAAATACTTTGAAAAAAAAGTTGATGCACCTTTGTAAAAAGAGATGGGTATTGATTTAGAAAAGATTCAGGAAAGCATGTGTATATAATAAATTTCAAAGGTATTGTGTTTTCCGACAAAGACCTTTGTCTTATGCCAAGCCTAATTTTAGGTGATTATAAATATGGATATTGTTTCATATCCCGTGTAATGTCAGTGAAATTTGAATAAAGGATGACTACTCAACTTTACAAAAAAGATTCTGTTCTCTCCCGAGGTTTTGAAGGTACCGGCGACAAGGGAATGGACATTAACACGAAGCAATACAAATGAACAAATACTGCTTTTTGTGCAGTGGAGAAAGAAGTATTTAAATACTTCAGTAAGTAAAATTACAGAGCAACATGTGCGTAAAGTATTGTGTTCTTATGTGGCTATACGGTCATTTTTATTCTATTATAATTCATGTGTTGATAAGCTGTCCTATAATATTGTAGGTGGGGTACTTCATACACTTTTGGTAGTTTAATCTGGAAGATTTTAGAAAGAGATCATATGTTATGTGCTTGAAATCTTCAATTCTGAAGAGTTACTCGTGGCTCTTGAAACAAGTGAAGTAAAAATCCGTTTCTCTGAAATGACTCTCGGCAAGTCAGTTCGGTGTGAAAGTTAACTCACAGTTTGTGTGCCGTGCCAGGGGAAATTCTGCCACAGCGTTGGGCAATCCGCAA
This sequence comes from Cyclopterus lumpus, assembly GCF_009769545.1. NCBI lineage: Eukaryota > Metazoa > Chordata > Actinopteri > Perciformes > Cyclopteridae > Cyclopterus > Cyclopterus lumpus. Next base: position 2,908,593 of record NC_046990.1, read on the forward strand.
CGAAGATAATAAACAACGCGCACGTCAGCAGAAAGCGGTGCAGGCGCTTTAGGATCAACCGCAGGGCCAGGTCTCTACCAGCCAAAGAAGTATAACGTCAGACCACTTCCTGTGTGAAAAACAACGGTAAACAGTGAGTGCAAATACAGGGCTGGAGCAGAGGCGCCGGAGAGGACGGTCATCAAGTCGGCTCTGCCACCTCCGTGTCTGATGACACGTGAGAACATGCCTCGCTGGACATTTTTGTTGTTAACGGGCTACAACTGAAATATTTGATGTGTAAACATCAGCTGTTCATTAACAGTATCTTGTGTTTGCCCCTGAAGGTCTCGAGAGCTGCATTTAGAGCACCATCCACTTTGATGAATACGATAATAATGTAATTACACCTATCTTAAGGGTACGACTAAGGAATCACTGGTTTTGCTTTTAGGAAAATAAGGTTGGAGTTGGGTTTAGGTTCTCAAGGTTTTGTTTTGCTTTGCTGCTCTTCCTCATCTAAAGCAGCTCTGCTTGTCTGTTTGCTGCTCTTCCTCATCTAAAGCAGCTCTGCTTGTCTCTTTGCTGCTCTTCCTCATCTAAAGCAGCTCTGCTTGTCTCTTTGCTGCTCTTCCTCTTCCTCATCTAAAGCAGCTCTGCTTGTCTCTTTGCTGCTCTTCCTCTTCCACATTTAAAGCAGCTCTGCTTGTCTCTTTGCTGCTCTTCCTCATCTAAAGCAGCTCTGCTTGTCTCTTTGCTGCTCTTCCTCATCTAAAGCAGCTCTGCTTGTCTGTTTGCTGCTCTTCCTCTTCCTCATCTAAAGCAGCTCTGCTTGTCTCTGCTCCTCTTCCTCATCTAAAGCAGCTCTGCTTGTCTCTTTGCTGCTCTTCCTCATCTAAAGCAGCTCTGCTTGTCTCTTTGCTGCTCTTCCTCATCTAAAGCAGCTCTGCTTGTCTCTTTGCTGCTCTTCCTCTTCCTCATCTAAAGCAGCTCTGCTTGTCTCTTTGCTGCTCTTCCACATTTAAAGCAGCTCTGCTTGTCTCTTTGCTGCTCTTCCAGCTCTGAAGCAGCTCTGCTTGTCTCTTTGCTGCTCTTCCTCATCTAAAGCAGCTCTGCTTGTCTCTTTGCTGCTCTTCCTCTTCCTCATCTAAAGCAGCTCTGCTTGTCTCTTTGCTGCTCTTCCACATTTAAAGCAGCTCTGCTTGTCTCTTTGCTGCTCTTCCACATTTAAAGCAGCTCTGCTTGTCTCTTTGCTGCTCTTCCAGCTCTGAAGCAGCTCTGCTTGTCTCTTTGCTTTTATATTTTATTTATAGTTTACATTATTAATTGTACTACTTTTTTGTATAAAAAGTATTAGAGGACTTCAACCTCTCACTATGCCTTCATTTAATCCAACTGGAACTACTACAATTTTGCATTATAGATCACAATCTGCTGCCATGAATTAGAACAAATACCTTAAAATAAAGACACTTCCATATGAAATGCAAATTGTAGAAATAGTTTTCCTTTGTGTGTCCGACACCTGTGATGTGTTGTGTTTTTTTCTATGCTACTGTCACAAAGTGAATATCTTTGTGAACATTAATAACAAACAAATCACACAACGGTGTTTTTGTCACTGACAATTGCATAAACGGGCGCCACTTTTCTTTTTCATGTGATACAAGGTGTGAAATGCAAGTGTACAACTTGTCCCCACCTATTTCTTTAGTTGTTGTTTTTTTAAGAGGAAGTGCGACTGTATCAGAGCAAAGAGACCAGCAGAGCTGCTACATGCCGAGGTGGAAGAGCAGCAGCCGCCGAGCCGAAACCTCTGACATGACGTCCAGAGAATACCTGATGAGAGTCCTCCTGCTCGTCAGTCTGCTTCTAGCAGGTACGCTTTTATTTTGATCTGTTGGTTTTGATTTGGTCCGGGGTGGAAGAAGTACTTTACTTTAGTAAGAGTACCAATATAACTATGTAAAAATACTCTCTTATGATTATATGTCCAGAAGTGTAATCTTATGTATCCACTGAGTAAAAGTCACGGTTCTGACCCTCGAAAGGGTGAGGCGATTTATTTGATAAAAAACAAGCTGAAATATAAGTTAACTTTGTGGATATTTCGCCTATCTTTGCTCTTTTTGAGATTGAGATTTGACCAGGTGGAACCGCTAACAACTCATCTGAAATATGTCATAGGAGGCTGCAAGTGGGTTTTTTGTGTGAGGGAGCAAGCCAAACATTTTGGAAACCACCTTCATCTTTAACAATGCATTTCATAATCTTATTTTCTGTCTTCATCTGAAAAGTACAACTATAGCTGTCAAATAAATGTGGAGTCGATCAGCTGAAATAGATAGAAGTATAGAGCAGCATAACATGTTCATCAACATTTTATTTACATCTACGTAGTTATTTCCACCAAGGGAGTTGGTTCACACACCAGCTCCTGAGATTTGGTCACAATTTTAGGTGCTGGGTTTGAATTTGCTGTAAATCATCCAATCTACAATAGTGAATACATCCAGCCCCCAAATGGCGAAAATGCAAACATGAATAAAACCCAGTGAGGTATTAAAAACTCCCATCTAAACTTAAACTCATCCACAAAAGCATATTGTTAAGCTGTTTAGCTGTGACCATTTTACATTTAGTTTTTTGTTTTTGTCACTGCTGCCTCTATACTGGATAGGTTTACAGCCTAATATTAGCCTCTCAACATTATTTAAATAAAACTGTTAAAAATCCCTTTTTAAATGAACTGCTTGTGAGAGACATGCCCCATGTATCACTGGTCATCTTCTTTTCAATCCTCCATGTCTCAACTTTTGAAAGTCATTGTCAAATGTTGTGGATTCATATGAATTAGAAACATAAAAATGAGTTGGCACTGTTATCATGTTGGTGGCCCCTGTGTTTCCAGTAGTGAGGTGCAGTCAGGATACGGTGATGTTGTACAGCACAATCGGAGGGGACGCCCTCCTGCCGTGCATCAGCCCGGTCCCCCTCAACTGCGCCTCCATCACCTGGACCTTCTACCAACAAGGCCCGTGGCGGTACACTGAGGAGGTCAGCGAGGGGCGGGTGAAGGCGGACTCAGACAAGTCTGGCCGCTTGGCCATCGCACCCAACTGCTCTCTCGCCCTCCGCGGCCTTGTCGTGGACGACGTCGGCTCCTACAACTGCATGGCGCACGGACAGTCCATCACGGCGGTTTACGTCTCTCTCCTCGGCGTCACGTCGCCCTCCGCCGTCACCGAGCTGCAGCCCGGAGGACGCCTCGCCCTGAGCTGCATCCTCTTCACCTACTACGACGCTCTGCTCTGCGTGCCACACGCCACCGAGTTCAACCTCACCTGGGCGGCAGAGGACGGCGCTGTGCTGCGCAACGACACCAGGTCTCCATTTGTCTGTGCTGTTCCCGTTCATACTCACCGCCACCTTTATGATTATAGTTTTAGACTATAGGCATCATTACCAGCAGACAGGGCGGAGAGCGCCGTTTTATTTCTTTTAGACCTTAGTGCAGCTTTTGATACTGTAGATCACACCATTTTAATCGATCGCCTCAAAACCTGGGTTGGCATCAAGGACACTGCACTTGGCTGGTTTTATTCATACCTTTTAATAATAATAATAATCCATTTAATTTATATAGTGCTTTTCAAGATACTAGAAAGATCGCACTCGGTCACCATAGTAATCACTCGTCTTCCACGACTCACATTACCTGTGGTGTACCACAAGGTTCAACTTTAGGTCCACTTTTATTTTCTATCTACATGCTTCCACTCGGCCAACTCCTCCAACGACACAACATATCTTTTCATTGCTATGCAGACGACACACAGATATACCTTCCGCTGAGACCTGGTGACCCAGAGAGCCTGGCTGCTGTCTTAGATTGTTTCTCTGATGTTAACTGCTGGATGGCTCAACATTTTCTTCAGCTGATTACTCTAGTTTTTATCAAACGAACAGGAAGAATCAGTGCATTTGTTGGGGACTATTTTCAGCAGTGGATTAATCTACATGTATTGCTCCATGAGTCTATGAGTATTTGTGGCAGCAGGACGGTGTATGTGGGGTTGAGTCAACACCTACGATGTGAGGAACATGTCACACAGTGCAACACAGTGGCTCATTCACATGTTATTCGTCCACGCAGGCACGAGCTGATCTCCGGCACCAGTTGCAACATCACACTGGTCATAGAACTCAAGAGGGAAGACAACAATAGGATGTGGAGGTGTCAGGTGAGCGGGCGAGAGAACAGCAGATCGGCGTTTCTGGACTTCACTTCTCCCTTTGTGTTCCAAAAGCCTCCTTCGTCCTCCATCGACGATCCAGTCCAGCTGCCCGTCAGCCGCATCGCGCTCTGTGTGGCTCTGCCGGTCATGGTGCTCATAGTGGGATTCTTCACATGGAGACAGGGCCTTAAGCGGGCCAAGGCATCTGCATGAACTGACTTTTCATCACTGCATCTGTTTTTGTGTTCTTTTTGGGGGGGGCTTTAAGGTGGATGTCTCTACTTATTCAAGCCCCACATCTTCAAGTTAGCAAATTTACACAGAAACTGGAGAGATCTGAACAGAGCAGATAAATCAACTCATCTTTTCCTCCTTCCGATTATTTAATTAGCAGAAAGCAGTGCTTGTTGCTGAAAGCAGTGCAGTAGTGTTATTTGTAACAAAAGTGCGAGTTGTAGTGGCACAATTGATAGTATTAGTAGTGCAGAATAGGTTTGAGTTAAAAATAAGAATGAAGAAACCGTTTTTCTTCTTTAAAAAAAAAAAATCCTGCCGAAGTGCCTTTGAGCAAGGCGGCTGCTGTAGAAGCTATGACAAAATATAAAGTTGTGTGTCAGTATTACATTAGATTAAATCTATGAACATTTATTTATCAATGTTGAATTGTATTCTCTAAAACAGTGCCTTAAATTGGACCTGTAACATATTTAAATAAATTCCATGTAAGAGTATTACTTAATTAACCAAATTACAAAATCTGGAGTGGAAATAATTAGTCTGAATTGCCATGTTTTTTTATTAATTGTTTAAGTATTATTTGGTTCCAAAACCACAAATAAAGCTCTGGTTGTAGCTTTTTCAATATGAAGATTTTATACTTTTTTTCTGTTTTGCATCTTTGTAAAGTGATTCACTGGGTTTTGGACAGTTTGACAGACAAAACAAAACCTCTAAAGAAGTCACAGGGAATCATTTGTTGGACATTTTTCACAATTAATACATAATGATTTAATTGGAAAAATAATGATCAGTTTGATAAATAAGGAAATTAACTATTATTAGCTAAGACTAATAGCTACATGTAAAGGTTCACATTGTTTTCAAGTGATGCAGAACATTGTAAGATTGTCTGAACCTCAGGTATAAGCAACTATATTAAAAATTGACTATGATCCGCCTGCAAAATATAAAACTTAATTCATAGGGTAGGTTCACATTTTTGTATCTATTTATTCTATCTTGAATAAAAAACAATAACAACATGTCTCTATGTTCATTGAAAGTAGTTGCTGTAATTGTTCCTCCTGTGCATACTGGCTTCAAATAAATAAAGCGATTTCAATGTAATACAATATTTATTTTTATATCCTGAAAAATAGTTAACGACGAAACATAAATGTATCTATATAAATACCTGTTTTTATGGTCATGACAAAAAAGTCAATTTAGCGAGTAAACGGGAACGAGAATAATTTATCAAATGCCTTTTCCCCTTTCTTGCCGTAGCTACGGGAAGTATAAAGGGACAAATGTATGTCGTTAACTGAATGCCGAACAGAACTCTCGGCTAGTCATTTTCCCCTGAACATGGCTGCGCACTTGAAAAAGCGAGTTTATGAGGAATTTTCTCAAGTTGTCCAGGTGAGCACGTGACAGCCCTTTTCATTGTCCCTCGCTGTAAAATCATTACCACCCGATGTGAACGTTAAAGGTTGCGCTACAGAGCTAACTAGCCTGTTAGCTAGTGCTAAATGGCTAACTAACGTTAACCCGACAACAACAACAACAGCCGCTCACAGTCACAACGCAACGCAGGTCATCTCTGTGATAGCTATACACAATAAATACAGCATATATAATATTATAGTATTAGTTGTTGACCGTCTGAGTTAGCGTAGGTAGCTGACTGTCGTTCATGTGACTCCAGTAGCCTGAACACCAATGAGCTAGCCTCAACAACCTCACAACTGAACGATAACCGTTCGCTTACTTTTGAGATGTTTAAGAACAGATATAACATTCGTTTATGTGGCGTGTAACGTCAATAGTGCCAGTTACTGGTTTCTTATGACACAGCCTGTATTGACAGACGCCAAACTCACATGTAAGCCTGTAAAAGTGAACAGTGTTTGTTCGCAGACCCTGTCAAAGGTGGAAGAAGTAACGTAACGTAAAAGTACGTTACTAACACCACGCTGTCAAAAGTACTTACAAGCAAGTCAAAGTTCTGCTTTCTATAAAGGCAAACGTAAGTAGAACAGAACATAGTGACCATTGGTAGAGAAACATCCCTGTGTTTACGTGCGTCTTGAGTATTGTTGAATAAATAAATAGGGCAGCTTGAAGGTGTCTGAACAGCAAAGGAGAGATTCACACACCCTCTTGAACAATCAAAATCACTTTGTTTTTATGGGGACAGATTCCCCAGGAGGAAGCTCCAGCCAAGAAGCTGCGTTTGTCCAAACCCAGCAAGTCTGCGGCTTTGCATATTGACCTCTGCAAGGCCACCAACTCCACCGATGCCCTGCAGTACCTGCTGCAGTTTGCGCGCAAGCCCGTTGAGGTGGAGAGCGTGGAGGGTGTGATCAGGATCCTGTTGGAGCACTACTACAAGGTAATGAGCTGTAGGCTCCTAACCGGGAACATGATCCATTGCTTATTGAGAGCGTTATAAATGTAAAAGACAACCCTTTGCAATGTTGTAATAAACATGCTCTGCTGCGCTCATGCATAGCCTGTGGCTTTAAGTGCAATATACAATGTCTTCATGTTTACATTAACTTGGTTCAGTCTAACTAAGCTAAGCTGCACACACACAAAACACATCTGATGCTGATGTCCTCCCCCAGGAGACGGATAACTCGGTGAGGCTGAAGATCGCCTCTCTATTGGGCCTGCTGTCCAAAACTCAGGGCTTCAGACCCGACTGCATTGTGGACGACGCCATTAACACGCTCAATAATGAGAGTAAGATCCGTTCATACACACAGTCCACAGCGTATTTATTAACACGCACATTAGAAATGATTACTGTATTGGTTTGTACTTGGGAAATAAATAACCTGTGTTAAACAGTTTTTTCACGGAACAATTGATGATGTAAGAACAAATTATGAATGTCTGGCTGAAGAGATTTGAAACAGTGTGCCTTTTTTAGATCATTTTTATTAAAGATGATATTTAAAAATGTATCGAGAATATTGCTTTTAAAAGAGTTTTGTGTTTCAATGACCTCCCTTCAGGAGCAGTGGAAATTGCGACTAGATCTGCAGAATCGAATCAAAGCACCTATTTGCACGTTAACATAAAGTGAAATTGTAAATCATTTGTCCACTCGCCTCCCAAAAAGACAACTATAAATAGCTAACAAAGTGTTTGTGTTTGCTCCATTCTGTTTCTCTCTGTCTGCAGAGTCCCATCAGGTCCTCGCCCAGCTGCTGGACACTCTGCTGGTCATTGGCACGCAACTACCTGAGAGTCCTACAGTCAGACAGAGGCTCATAGAGATGGCCTGCAAGGTGATGCGTGCAGACATCTTGTAGACAGTACCTCACCATTAGGTGTTCTATTGACTGTCTAAACAGATACAATAGTATAAATACAAATCTCCTCTGCTTACCCCCCCTCCTCCCCGCTCCTTCCCCCTTTCCTCCTCTCAGCACCTGTCTGATTCGTATTTCGGGGTGAGGAACAAGTGTCTGAAGCTCCTTGGATGTCTCGGCACAGTAGACGCTCCGCTGACCAAAGACAACGAGGGACTAGGCACGTCGCTAGGTTTGTGCCGTTGCTCCGTATGTCTCCATTGCTGAACTGTGACAGACTTTCCTTACTTAAAGGTTCAATGGACCTCATACACAAAGAGTGCTTAAACCGTGCACAAATCTGGGATTCGTAAATGTTTTTAGAACTCGACAGAAGTGATTAAGGCCCGGCTGTCTTCGAAAATGTAATTTTTTGCTTTGTGGACCATACTCTCCATTTGTCAAATTCCCCGGCTTCTCCATGAGATAAGATAAGCCTTAATTTAGTTGTCATAATACTCTCCAATGCAAACGCTTTTCCTTATGTAGAGAAATGGAGGTATGGTGGTAAGATTAGGAAAAACTATGAAGAACATGTATTCTGTCAGGACTGTTTTCTTTTTCTTCACTTTTTATGCATCTAAGTTGATAGGAAAATACTCGAAGGCTTTGAAAGGTCTGCCATAACTGTCAGAACTCAAATTAAGTCTCATCTGTGGATCGTGATGATTCTTTGCGCAAATTGGTGCGTGATCTGTTGTTATGGTTCTTTTTGTCATTTCGTATGTTTACACTGCAATCCAGGAGGAGTGAGGGACGTCCAGAGTATCATCAGCGACTACTTTGGGGACCAGGACCCCAGAGTTCGCACTGCGGCCATCAAAGCCATGGTAAGACACTTCCATAACCTGCACTCACCAAAAAATAAATAAACAACTCAACCAGCACTACAATCGCGTAATTCAGGGACCACGCACACCAGCAGTGAGAACACCCAGTCTGCTGTCACGCCCATGATTATTCTCTCCACGTAACAGGTCATTCTGTGTGTTTGCTTTCCAGCTGCAGCTGCACGAGAGAGGAATGAAGATTCATGAGATCATTTATAACCAGGTAACAGTATTGTCACCTGTATCTGTCGCCTGCATCTTTACTTATATATTGGAGATCCCGGAGTGAACCGACCTTCCTCACGGTGGACATTCTGACTATTGCAAGATGGATTTCTCTGGGGGAGAATAATAATAAAGTAATGATTAACAGACTGTCTGCCATGAGAGAGGTTCTTAGGGATTCGGTGTACCGTTCTTGATGTTAATTGTCAGCAGCCGTCCCAGCGACCGTGAGCGTGTAACGTTTGTGTGTGTGTGTGTGTGTGTGTGTGTTCACAGGCCTGCAGGTTGCTGACAGATGACTACGAGCAGGTCCGCTCGGCGGCGGTGCAGATGGTGTGGGTGCTCAGTCAGCTGTACCCAGAAAGGTGAGAATGTGACTTCCTCTCATCACGAGCTGTGGAGTCCGCGCCGCTCTCTGGGTCTGCAACACGACAAGCTTCTATAGCTTTACGGGACACTCGTATCTGACAAACCCAGAAAATATAGTGTTTATTTCTAACGTTGATTGCTGATATTTTAATTTATTGATTTACATTTCAACATTTCCACTGATGTAACTCATTGGTTGCAGCAGTTTTTTGTAGCCCCACCTGACCAGTTGTTCACTGTACCTTCTGTCCAACCAGCATTGTTCCCATCCCGTCGTCCAACGAGGAGATCCGACTTGTCGATGATGTGTTTGGAAAGATCAGTCACATGGTCAGTGACGGATCCTGGATGGTCCGGGTGCAGGCCGCCAAAACGCTGGTGAGTGATCAGCCCGTAGACTGTGTTTTAAAGATGGATGACGCGTCGTCACTTCCTCCCACTGTACAAGCCAGAGTTATCGAATGTAGATATAGATGTCTCTTTCTAAGCTTACAAAAACACAATCATTTTTTTTAGGCTATTACTGTCCACTGCCAATTGCTACCAACTAAAGACCACACACTTTCCTTTTAACACTTCCAACAGGGCACATGTCTGAATTGAATGCCGTCAGATTAACATGAAGGCTACAGCAGCAGTTAATTATAAAGATAAATATTAAAAGCACGCTTTTTTTATGTCCTTTCTAAGCTTGATCTTTCTCCCATCAGCTGTGTGGGGCTAAAGAGAAAATGAAATACTCTTGTACATTCACAATAATAATAAACAGACACGTATAACTGAATTACATCACTTTCACAGATGAAGCCTGTAATGCCAGGTGCACTATTTATAATGATAAGTGAAACTTGTTGAATCTTTTTTGGTGTATCAGGGCTCGATACTGCAGGTCAGCCCTCACTTTCTGGAGCAAACGTTGGATAAGAAGCTGATGTCGGATCTCAGAGTGAGTAACGGAAGTTTGCTCACAAGATTTTTTTAATTTTAATAAAAAAAGTATTTTACAATGTTAATGTACACAACTCCGCTCACTTTCCTGTTTCTGTGTTCCAGAGGAAGCGCACAGCCCACGAACGGGCCAAGGAACTCTTCACGTCTGGAGAGTTCTCCTCTGGTAGGAAGTGGGCCGACGACGCCCCCAAGGAGAAACTGGACACAAACACCGTCTACCTCATCGCCTCGGGGGCCTGCGGGGCCTTTGTTCACGGCCTGGAGGACGAGATGTTTGGTACGTGAGACGCGATGCAGTTTGTCTTTGTCTCTCAGCCTCAGGATGTTACTGATGTCGTATTTCCTTCCTTTACCCCACTGGTGCTCTCTCCTCCTCTAACATTACTCCAGAGGTCCGTATTGCGGCAGTGGAGGCGTTGTCCCAGCTTGCTCGCTCGTCTCCCAGCTTCGCCGAAAAGTGTCTGGACTTCCTGGTCGACATGTTCAACGACGAGATCGAGGAAGTGAGGCTGCAGTCCATCCACGTGCTGAGAGAAATATCCACCCACATAACCCTCCGAGAGGACCAACTGGACACTGTGCTGGCTGTGTTGGAGGTAATCTCTCTCTTTCTCTTTCTCTTTCTCTCTCTCTCACACACACACACAGGTCAAAGAGTTGTTCTCTAAGCTGTGAAATATGTATTTACACTCGTTATCCACGCTCGCATTGATGACGTCACTGTCTGTCTCCAGGACTCGTCTCGTGACATCAGAGAAGCCCTCCACGAGTTAATCTGTTACACCAACGTCTCCACTAAAGAGTGCATTCAGCTCGCTCTCCTGGAGCTGCTGAAGAACCTCAACAAGTATCCCACTGACCGCAACTCCGTCTGGAAGTAAGTGCGTGTGTACGCTGCGTGTTTTGTTCCTTTTCTCATTGTACATTTTCTAATTGTGTCACTGTATATAAAACAAAGCGACATTTGCATTAACAACGTTTTGTATTGAAGTTTTCCGATATATAAAAAAATATATAAAAACCCTGTTAAATGATGCTCTTTGGCCTGCAGTGGTCTGATTGGTGACATGACCTTTCCAGTCAGAAATGTTAACTCTTACAACAAGTGATGGAGAAATCTCTTACTTTAAATAAAGAACAACAAAATGTTGATTGGCAGCAACAATATTTATTTCAGTTTAATATCATGGTGGTTAAATAATGTTAAAACATCTAAATACATCTAAAATCCAGTACTTCTGATAATTCTTCAGAATGTTCATGAAAGCTATGCAACAAGTTTTACAAGTGATCTTTTGGGTGAGATTGAATCCAAAAGTCCCCAAGACGAAATTGACGGAAGACAGATCCGTCTACTACTTCAGCACCACGGACAGCGTCATGGATTTATCATTACACAGAACAGTGAGGGTATTGAAATTTCAGGAAAATATATAAATAAAAAAAAAATGAAAGTTACTGTGAGGAACTTTCTCAAATGAATACCGATGCCTCTCTTTTTCTCAGTGAGAATACTCGCTACTTCTATATAGTTATTCTCAAAACGTGTCATTGTGATACTTCCAACCCACTCACTCTCATCCTTCAGTTCAATCACTGAAACGGACCTCTCCTCCATCGTCTCCAGCATGAAGACCTCCACCTGTTCCCTTGACCCCCTTCCCTCTTCCTTAGTCAAGGCCTGCCTTCCCTCACTCTCCCCTCTCATCACAAACATCATCAACTCCACACTGTCCTCTGGTCTCATCAAATTATGGATGCAACAGAACTTTCTCAAACTCGACTGCAATAAATCTGAAATACTCATCGGCCCTAACTCCCTCACCCGCTCAGCCCAGACCTTCTCTCGCAACATTGATGGCTCCATCGTCACACCCTTTTTTTCCCCCCTGGGACCCAATACCGACACCACGCTGCTGGAGGAACAGGCCCTATTGACTGGTCCGTTGGAAGGAAGAGAGGCAAGGGAGAACCAGAACCAAGACTGCACGGGGAAGACTGTCAGATGCCTGCTCTAGTAAAATGAGAGGTTTTCTGAAGGAAGTCTGGTGCTCTTGGAAACTACTTTTAAATGCAGGGGCTGCCAAAATTCACACAAAATAAAAGCTCCTTGTGGTGACTTTAAGGTTTTTAAATATTGAGAACCGCTTGTTTAAGATTGTCATGACAATATGGCCCTATACTCAGGGTGAGCGTGATGTTCAACCCTGTTGACAAATGAATAACAGACCCCTGGATATGATTTTCTTTTTTTTATAGAAACTGTCCCTTCATGACACTGAAAACTGATTTTATTTCCTTGTTTCCCTCAAGGTGTCTGAAGTTCCTGGGTTCCCGTCACCCAACGCTGGTGTTGCCGCTGGTTCCTGAGCTGCTCAGCACGCACCCGTACTTCGACACACCAGAGCCCGACATGGACGATCCAGCCTGTATCCTTCCCATGCCTGAAGCTTTCAAAACGCCAACCAGCCACAGCATGCAGCAGCTGAACGATACGGCTCTCTTAGCTGCCCAGTTTGTCTATAAATATTCCTCTTATTCTGCATTTGTAGTATAAATGCAACCACAACTTGCCTTAATGTAAAGTATACATTACGATAATCAAGATAAAATTGTTAAAACAAAAATGGATGGCGCTACTTTGTGGCTCCATTTTTGGAGAAGAAGAAAAAATCACATAGCTATAAATCAAGTGTTTGTCTTGACCCGTCCTTTTATATTTAGGCTTGGTGGCACCAACAAGGATTCATTTTATCTAGATTAGGTCTGATCAGAGTTTAGCAAAACTAGGTTTAAAATGAATAAATCCAGATTCAAACCCTCAATTAGAAACAAATCTCTATTTAGTAAATCCAACATAACATAATTGCTGGCCAGAATTCAAATAAATATATACATTTGCGTGCTGTCAGGACCTCGTAAGTAGTCCATAAAATAGGGAGGAAACCACTCCTTAACTTCCTTTGATGAACTTGATTACTTTTTTTCAAATCTATCTAAATCTTAAGTTTCAAGTAAATTCCATTTGAGTAAAAGGTTTCAGTGCAACAGAATTAAATTGAATCTAGGTCAAGAATAAAAACTAAACTTGACATTTAAAGGCGACTTTAATCTGGTTTAGAAATGAGTCTGTGATCTGTGTTGTTCTTTCTCGACTCTGGTTGATCTCAGACATCGCGGTGCTGGTGTTGGTGTTCAACGCTGCCAAGTCGTGTCCCACCATGCCGGCGCTGTTCTCCGACCACACCTTCAGACACTACGCCTACCTGAGGGACAGTCTGTCTCACCTCGTACCGCCACTGAGAGTGAGGAGTGAAACACACCATCCACATCAACGCTGCCCCTCTGTATTCAGCGTGACGGATACAGAAGGTCCCACCGTCGTGGGCTAGATTTGGTTTCCAACCGGCGCTACAGTTAATCTGCTTATTATTCTCTTGATTCATCGATTATTCTTATGAAATCCTAGAAATAGCGGAGGATACCAATCGCAGTTTGGTGGCCTTTTCTATTTGCCTGTTTTGTCAGTCCGACAGTCCAAAAACCAAAGAGATTTATTTTACACACATAAGACAAAGGGAAAAGCAGCACATTCTCAAAATTAACCAGTTGCAACAAAAACGTTTGGCCTTTTTGCTTGAGAATTGCAAACAATTTGTTGATCTATCAAACTAGTTACTGATAAGACAATCAACTGACAAATCAACTACTTTGATAATCGATCAATTGTTTTAAAATGTTCATGCAAAAAATGGGTATTCACAATGAACACAATCGGTATCAGACTAATGGTCAGACAAATTCACTCGCTCACCCTTGTAATTGTTGCCCCGTCTTTTAGTTGCCAGGCAACGGTCTGGACTTGGTGGACTCGCGTTGTAGTTCGGGGTCTGTGGAATCTGCTCAGCTCTTTCTACAACAGAGTCTGAACAGGGTCAGCACCATCCAGAACCTGGAAGCACCCGGAGCCCAGGACCTGCTGAACTTCACGATTCGGTACACACGCACACACACACACATAAAACGCACATAAAACACGTGCACACAAATAAAGACTTTCAGAAGCCTAACCCTAACCGTTGTTAATGTTTTTGTAATGTGTAAAAGTGCTATACTTTACTATAGGACTGTACAGAACTTAATTCATAAGAGTTGGCGTTTTTACTTTTCAAAAAACGCTCTCTCTGGTTTGCAGTTTGTTTGATAACAAAATTAATTAATTCAATCTGATTAATCACTTTATTGAAATTTGAAGATTTTGTTCAAGGAGTTTCTTTTTGTAGGGTGAGTGTCATAAAATATAACGGACATTTCAAATTTCACTCAAAACCCCCAACATGGCTTTAAATATGAAATAGCGACATCATATTTAAGTTGAATATACTGTGTGCAAAAGCCTGAAGTTAAATCGTCCAGCCCTCAAGACTACGTTTTTATGATCTGAAAACCAATCTGGTAAAGTGATGATTGTATTTGGTGACTGAAGAAGAGTGTTAATCTGTCTGTCTGCCTGTTAGAGACCTGAGGCGGCTGGGGGAGCTGCAGACAGAGCTCGCAGGAGCCGCTGATTTCTGTGCTACATACTTGCGCTGCCAGCTGCTGCTCATGAAGGTGTGTGTGTGTGTGTATGTACGTGCGTGTTTGTTTGTATTACGCTTTGAGGACCCTGATGTTTAAGGACACAGATTGGATGGTTTCAAGGTAACCACGAATTGCGTTGCTTCTTTTCCTCAGGCTCTGCAGGAGAAGCTGTGGAACATGGCTGTACCTCTCTGCCTCAAACAAAACGTCACGGCCACAGCGGCAGCTCAACAGGTCAGCATGCGCGCGCATTGATATAACCACTTTAGATGACTAGAACAAAGTGACAGCATAACATTTATGATTTTAGATGACGTGCGTGCGGTTATGTTTATAGATCTTGGAGGAAACCTACAAGCTGGAGTTTCTGTACAGCGGCTTGGAGAGCAGACAGGTGGCCACCATACATCATGTTCGCCTTCAGGCCAAAGCTCTGCAGCTCGTCCTCACTGCTCGCACCAGACAAGGGTCAGTACACACTCGTACACATTCACCATATACATTTAATGTGGCCCACACCTGCATGCAGATGTTTCTTATCTCTTATATCTCAGGTTAGATCCACTCATCAGCAGCTGTGAGAAGTTTCTGCAGGACATTGAGTCTTTTCAGAGGTGAGAAATGATCCGTTAATGTCCATCTTTCTGTCCGGATGTTTGAGCTTTAATTGGCCCCGATATTACAACAAGATATGATATGTTCATATGCTTCAATGCTCTCCTCGCACCATTTTCTTCCATATTTTCTGCAACCCTCAGGCTGTTTCTGGCCGAGCTGCCCCACCTGCAGGACAGCTTTGTGGACAAGCTCTTGGAGCTGATGCCCCGACTCTCGTCCTGTAAACCGGTGGAGACGGTGAAGATCCTCCAGACGACTCTGAGACAGAGCGGCCTGCTGCAGCTCAGGCTGCCCGAACAGGTATTATGGATCTGTTAGTATATATCTTTTTCCACCAGCGGTGATGTGCGGTTTGATAAAAAGAGTAATTTCTTTGTTTTTCGTTGACGTTTCCCTTCTGATCGTCAGATTCATCGGGCGACGGCCACCATCATAGAGCCGACGGGGGAGTCGGACAACCCGCTGAAGTTCACCACGGGTCTGGTGGTGGCGCTGGACATTGATGCCACGCTGGAGCACGTCCAGGATCCCCAGAACATCGTGAAAGTACAGGTCAGTTTGGTGCATAACTATATTACTACGCTCAGCTTCTCACTGGATCTTTTTTTGTTTTTTGTCCGCTTCAGAGTTGCGGCGTTCAGCAGTCTTTCGTAGAATTTGACAAGCTGTCCAATATTTTGGGATTTTAAGAATTGGTTTCGGGCCAGAAAAATTGCTATGGTTTAGCTGCTGATTTTGTTGCAACAAAATATGAACTGGCGAACCTCATCAGGTTCAGATCAGGTTATGAAAGAAAGTTAAAGTAATAAACATTGTGGGAGGAGCTTCTTTTAAATCTAATAATCCTACAAATCAGTTTTTAAAGAGCAACGTCTCTGCCCTTAATATGAAACATACTAGTTCTAAATACTCCACACCTGTAAAATCTCGTGACGGCACGAATGAGATGCTAACGCTGTGACAGAAATATAAACACTCAAACCTCCTCAAAGGTGTCTCCAGAACCATATTTTGCCACGATGACTCGAATATAAACTGGCAAGGTGAAAACACTGGCGTCACGGCTGGTAACTAGTAACATGTATTATTCTGAGATGTAACGTGGACAAAGGACAAAACCTACTCCCACAAGGTCTTCATTCGAACCGTTTTGGTCATTCCGCCTGCAAATCTGGGAGTGTGTTCCTTTTTGCTGTTTACTTTAAGTGTTTCGATTCCGTTCGACATCAATTCTGTGCTTAGAAATAATGTGATATTTGTACTTTACATGTGAATGCCAAATTGTTATGTCTTCCAATATCGGATCATTGCGGTCGCAAAAAATGTTCTTGACTTCGTAACAATGTTTGTTCTGCTCACTGTTGCTTCGGCCCCAGAGATGATGATAATGGTTGAAGGACGTACAAGTTGGGTTTAGTTAAATCTGTCTGGACAACCCAGAACTGTACCTCAGGAGTGTTGATGATGACACTGCCCTCTCCTTGACCACCACATGGCTTCTCTTAAACATCGTAGCTGCCCACTTGTTTGCTCAGGTTGTCTGAATCGCCTGCTTTCTGTGCATCGTGTCCATGCAGGTTCTGTACCCAGACGGCCAGAGTCACATGATCCATCCTAAACCTGGAGACTTTAGAAAGCCTGGACCCAACAGACACAGACTCATCACACAGGTTTACCTCTCACACACCGCGTGGACAGGTGCGTATCACACACACATCCCATATTTATGTTTTAGTGAGTAATAAGGGTGTAAAGATTAACGGATACGGGAAACAGATTCAAGAGTGAGACATCACAACAGAGCAACTCCATTTCTGCATTCAAAAGAAAGAAGCGATACAGCTTTAAAAAACCAACCACTTCTCTCCAAACACACTTGTTTCGTCTGTGCATCAACTTTGCCTTTGGTTTCCTTCACTGACTGTCTTCCTCCCTCTCTCAGAGCCGTCTCAGATTGAGGTGCGCCTCCTGCTGGCCTACAGCTCCTCCTCAACCTCCCTCTCCTCCGCTTCGCCGGCCTCCAAGCTGGGCTGGAGCGACAGCATCGACAGCCTCCCCCAGCCAGAGGCCGCCGTGGAGGGAACCATTCCGTTCAGCAAGCCCGTCAAAGTCTACATCATGCCCAAACCCGCCCGCCGCTGACCAAAACCACACAGATGAGGCTTTGACTCGTTTCAGCTCTCGCCCGCGACAGTTTCTTGGCCACGCATTCATTTTTAGATTTAGGCCAAGCGTGAGAATAATTTATGGTTAAGTAGAAGGAGGCACGAGAGTGTGTCTTACTCGTGTTGATTGTATGGGGAATATTTTTGTACTTCACAATTAGTTTCTGATAAAGACAAACCCATGTGATGGACTTATTTTCTAATTTTATTTTGTGCAGCAAACAAGCAGAAATACTGAATTTACAAAAAATTTGAAAACTGAAATTTATTAAAGTGGCTTTAACATTCCACACAATTGGCCTGTGAAATCAAATGGCCTTGCATTTTCAATTTGATCCAAAAGAAGCATTTTTATTTTATAATAAAAGAATCTTGTATTAGTCCCGCAGTGGGGAAATGTATGGGATTACAGCAGCATATCATGTTCAATACTTGAATTGGACATGAAGATGTTTCCAGCTAAACTCTAAATCAGTGTTCTAGTCACGCTGAGAGAAGCAGCTAGAAGGGGCCAGCCAGCTGCACCTGTCCTCCGTCCCTTGTAAGGCCCCCTCGGTTGGTGCAGCCAGGCAAAAGGGTGACCTCATCAACAGGTGGAGTGGAAGACCCCCCCCACCTTGGCGCCCTGGCCAGCCAGTTTGTTGTATTCGGCAACGGCCTTCTCCGTCTGCAGGACTCTGACGTCGACGCCTTTCTGCGTCACAAAGTCCAGCGTGGCGGAGGGAACCTGAGGGACGAGACGGCCGCACAAACGGATCATGACAGAACACACACACTCCTGTTTCTATCTGGCCGTCTTCTCGGTACTTGAGCTGTACGCACGGAAACGCTTACGGGGGGCTCTGAGTGCTTCCAAACCTAAACTCCATACTGTGCCTCATGGTGGAAAGTAACTGAGCACTTTTACCCAAGTACCGTACCAAAGTACAATTCTGATGTACTTTACTCGAATATTTCTACATCACATAATCTCAGTTAAATATTGCACTTTTTTTACTTCAATACATTAATTTGAAGATTGTTGTTACTAATTACTTTGAAGATCCATATTATTAATACAAAATATAAAACAAATAAATAATGAGTAAGTAAGTAGTTGAGATAAGCACCTCAACAATAAGAAATAATCTCCACCGTTTCCAGTTTCCGTTTCCAGTTTCAACATTAAAGTGATGGCACATTAATGCATCATTAATTCAAATCCAATAAAGTAATATAAATTATTCCAAAATGAGACATTCTGCATATTGACTGCTTTTTATTTTGTTGGTTTTAAGTAGATTTTGTATCCTGTACTTTTACTTAAGTAAAGATTTGAATCCATCACATGTAACTGAGTATTTATATTCTAATATTATTTTTACAAAAGCACAAGATGTGAGAATTTGCGCCTCCACGGCTGTGGGTGTGTTTTACCTGCAGAGCTTCATTCATGCCTCTGCCGATGACGAGCAAATCTATTCCCTTCTTCAGCACCTCCTCCAGGTCGGCAGGTTGGACTCCAGGGGAATGCTGGGGGCAGGGTGTGTGTGTGTGTGTGTGAGAGAGAGAGAGAGAGCACTGTTGTCAACTGTCTGTCGCCGTCACCACGCAACGTGTATTTTGTGGGCGTTCAGGCTCCGGTTCCACTCACGTTGGTCCCCGTCTCCCTCCAGTCCCAGGCCCGACTGCCTCCGGGCCAGACCTTACAGTCCTTGTAGCTGGAGGAGCATCCCTTCACCTTGATGTGGCCCCAGGAGAGAGAGGCAATCTCTGGAGAGGACATGTCATGTGAGGCCACCTACTGGAAGACAAGGGAGACCCGGTGGCAGACGATGACTGTAGAGTATGTACAGGGCAATAAATATGGTTACATTGTTCCAACATCTATAAAAAGCTCCTGGTGCCATAAATTGTACTGGTTCATTTAATATTTTTCTCATTTTCTTTTCATTTGAGATGGGTCTATAAAATGGCTGCATTTATGTATCCCAAGTGCTTTGCAGTTTTATTATAACTGATGTTTCTGAATTCATATTACTGTTGCATTAATGTGTATGTTACATTGTACTGCTGTAGATGTTTTTAACTCCTTTGTATCATGTTGGTCCTGTAAGTATCTCTAAAACAAGATAAACAGCTGGGTTCAGCTTTGGGACGATGTATTTTCCAGCTGAACGAAGAGGCTTTTTAGAGTTTATTTAGTTTAAAATGTCAGAGGATTTTCTCAACACAATATTTATAATATCAACACATCTGGATTTACGGGGTTTTCACCCTCTTCCGTTTTTTCACTAGACAGGAAAGGGGTGAACAACTTTCATCTGAAAAGTTACTAAAGCTGTCTGACAAATGTAGCGCAGTAAAAACGTACACTATTTACCTCAGATGTAGTGGAGTAGAAGTATAAACAGAAAATGGGAATACTCAAGTAAAGGTTGAGGAAATTCCACCACTGATAAATGAATAAAGTATCCCTTAAAGTTGTATTTACACGAGTGTGTTCTTTGATATGAGATTGTTTGGCCACTGCATAAGTACTTTATAAGAGTACTGGCGTCATTTCATGTCCAGGATTGTTTGTGTCACTCTGATAGATGAATGACTTGGACGTCCTTCGTGAAACAAGATATACAAGTCAAATGTCACGAGGACAACACCAGGTCTGGCCGAGCTGAGGTGAACAAAAAGCCAAACTGATCCACCACCAGTTCTGCCGCTAGCGACGGGAGCTATTTTTGTGCTGGCCACTTACTATAAGCTCACTACACACCGAACCAAGGAGAAACTGCGAGTCAAAGAATGCTGTTGACTTGCTAAACTGAAGTAGGTTAAAAACAATAACATGTGCAGCCTGTCGTCGGTAGTTCCTGAGGCAATATTCTTACCTTCCAAACGTCACCAGACTGGACACGCCTCCCCCGGAAATGATTCTTCCTCCTAAGTGTAGGTTTACAAGCCAAATACCTACTATGCTGTTCCAAGAAAAAGGCCATAAGAACCGTAATGGCAAGCATTGACTGTGTTGTATGTTTGTAATTTTCTCTTGATATTATTTATTTCTGTTTTTTCTATTTTTATTTTCTATGTTTGTTTGTTTTTGTCTATAGTTTTTATTATCTGCGGTTGCCCCTCCTGTGACGTTAGTTTAATTGTCTTCCCGTTTATTATGGACAATGTTTTGTCAGCTTTCAGCTGTGATCTAAAAGTTGAACTTCCGTGGTGAAATGATTCAAAACCATTACAGATTGATTGTGTACGTGAAACCAGAGGAGTGTTAGTTAACAGCTCTTTTGTCTCAGCACAGACATAAGAATACATGTCAGTAATTAGCAAGCTTCTGTCTTTTTTGGTCCTTACTTAGTTTTAGGTTTAGAAATATTTGGAAACTACAGATAAACTAATTTGTTGTAAGTAAATAAGACATTTATTTGAGCCAAACCTACATTCATCACAAAGAATCATGTTCTGTCCAAATTGATATCAGAGATGATATAAAGAAATACATTTTGAGTTAACTGTTGCGTAACATAATCCCGTGCTGGAGTACCCGACTGGCTCGCTGGGGGCAGTAAAGAGCTCCTTTGCATAACAAGACCGCTGACGATGGAGCATGACGAACACCCGACGTCTCGAGACAAGTTGTATCCGTATAAATGTCCGTTTTGACCCCAGAACGGCCTGCGGTAAGTTCATATACAAATTAATATCTCTTTTCTCATGCCAGATGCGTCTCGTGCAAACAGTGTCAGTGTTTTTTTTGTGGTGTTTAATGGCGTCCCGGCCCTGATTTGAGCTTCACCTTCAGGTGTGTGTCTCTGGGTAGCTTTTCCCCGAACAGGTGACGTCTGAATGAAAGCGTGTGCAAATTAGGAATTAATGCTAGTGCGTTTTATCGACAGGGTGAGTTTATAATATGTATTACCGCGTGTTGAAATGTGTTTGGGCTCTTTTACATTTCTGTTAAGTAGGCTAGCTAAATGAAGCCGTTCCCTGCTAGCTAACGCTAGGTTAACTGAGTTTCGAGGTCAGCATTTGGGGGCCGACTGCATCTTAACCAAGCATGTATACAGAGAACCGGAACTGTGTAGGGCCGCTTTAAATGCAGTTACGTTGCATTAAAACCATAAATAAATAATATCTGATTAGTCCTCTCCACGCATCGACCCGGTATTGCAGTACTGAGCGGTGCGCCTCAAGCAGTTAAATCTGAAGCACGTGCTCTCGTTAAATACAGAAGGTGGACATGGAAGAAATGCGCGAAGCTTAAAGTAAAACTTATGTGCAAAGTGGAGACATGTTAAATGCACGTCACAGTGAAGTGAATCAAACTAGTACACGTTAACTGTTAAGTGAGAGATTGTAATGGAAATGTGCTGCATGCACTGTTTTAAAATGTCTGAATATTAGGCTTCCTTATTCCCCAAAAGTAATTGTACTCCCTGCTTTCTGCTGACATGTCAGAAGAAAAACAATTATTATGTTTAATTCTTTTTAAAGATGTAACGTTATATAAATTGTCTTCGTACTGTGAAATACTTACAACGAAGCTCAAATATTTTACAACCAGCGTTGTTCATACTCCAGACCAGTAGATGTCAGTAGCGAACCAGAAGTAAACTAAGACACAGGAAGCAGTTGTAATGTGAGAGAAGCAGAGAATACGTGATTTTATTCTTCCCTTTGAATTTAAAATGTGGATCAAACTACGTTTAACAGCAGTTTGATTTAGATTGGTCTCATCTGAACTTTCTGTTGAGCTGTTACTATTTAGTTGGAGATAAATAGATACAGGGGTTGATTGTAGGTTGGCTTTTGATATGGAAATACAGCATTGCATGATGGGAAATGTAACCACTATTTTTCAAGTAAAGTGTAAATTATCTTTGTCAACCTTATTACACATAACTTTCCTCCATATTACATTCCTGTAGGTGATCAGACCTCTTATAGTCAGTATTCTCTGGTAATATCTATATGTTCAGCACCATCAGTCAACATGGTATGTCTGTGAAAGAGTCCCCGGCCTCGGATGTGTACAACTCATACTTACCTGGCAGGGGAGACACCATGATCAAGAAGGTGGTTCACCCAGGGCGAGGCTTGGCCATTGCACTCCGGCTGAGCTGACCTCTGCGAATTCCTCAAATGTGGGAATCTCGACTGCATAATTTGTGGTAGTGGGGGACTGCGTTCGCGCTCTCCCCTGATGAAGTGTGAAACAATAAATGAATAATTCTTACTCTGAAGCAGAAGGTTAGCTTTAGGAATTATGATAACAAAACAGTTTAAAAAGGTTAGGATTTGACTGCTGTGAAGAAGGTAATGATTTTAATGTGAAACAGGATCTCTTGGTAAAGCCATATTAGTTTACATCCATTCAATATGTATGTATGTCTCCTATCCTAATATATATATATATATATATATATATATATATATATATATATATATCTCTCTCTTCCTTCAGTACATGAACATGTTGACCATGCCAAACAAGAAAAGGTAGGTGGGCTTTTAATCATTTATTTAGTGATTCCTCTGACCAAAATGTGCTATGAAACAGTAAATGCCGATATTAGATTGGGCATATTGTACCAAAGGCAGAAAGTGTAACGTTATTCAGAGATTGCTTTTAAGTATTCTTCCAAACAAGCGAAGACGGCAAAACAAACAAAGAGGACAACATGGCAGACAGGATGTAGCAGTTTGAGAGCTAATTGAAGAGGCTGGTGATGGCAAGAATGTCCTCTTCAAGATCCACATCAGGCCAAGAGGCCTTTATCAGAATTATCCTCCTTGTCTCCTGGATTCGTAAAGAGGGGAAGAGCTGGGAACTTCTGTGGAGGAGCCGGCAGTCTTTCCCTCCAATTCTCCTAATGAGGTTTCTATCTTAACCAGAGCTCTGAAAACAATCCCCAAGAACGCCCATTTTAACATTGAAACATCCTTATTAGTCTTCTCAAACTTTATTCTTTTATTTGTATTTTTTTTCTTTCTTCTTAGTTTGGACTAAGCATTGATCTTTGCCCAAACATGAAACGCAACACAAACAAACAAACAAGGCAACACAACCCACATTCGACTCACCAAAAACCCAGATTCTTGTTTTTGATCTCTTAGATGTGTTCATAATACTAGAGTGTTGCCTGCTGGTTTTCTAACCACTACAGAGAGTGGGAGCAGTGAAGAATTGGAGACTCATCACACTTATTCCTGTGTCTTTTAGCCGCCCACCTGCTTTCTCTTTTATCTAGACATTTTGACTTTTAGCAGGAGTCTTAACTAACCAGGCTCTGATTGATTAGGAGCAGGAACCAGTGAGTCCAGTGTGCAGACTCACATTCTGCAAACTGTTTGGCATAATGTGAACCATTCAGCGTCTCCTAACAGACCCAGGACCTGTCATGGATGGTGGCTCACGAGATCCTCCCAGTCAGGACCGTAATGCACTCCTGGGGTAAAATCGGCACTCAACTGGCTCAGACCGGGTTGTGGTACGCCTGAGTTGATGAAGCATCTTCTCTGGGAGTGCAGCGCCGCCGTAGACCAGTGGGCAACGGCCGGCTCCTTATAATTCCCGTACTTGCCGGTAAGGGAGGTCCTTAACAGCACAGCTGGTTCTGCATGAGGCGAGCAAAGGTGAAAACCTATCACTTGCTCATCATAGCCGCCATATGGACCTCCAGAAACTTGCTGGCAAGGAAGCGCATGCAGATCCCCCCCGTGGCTGTGATCCGGATGGCTGCAGGTGGCCGGCCAGGACGCAGCCACAAAGAAGAATCGCCCCTGTGCCCATTCGGACGAAGGAGCCGGAGCCACACGGGGAAAGGTCAAAGCGGCGGCGGCCTGACTCTCCGGGTGAGGCAGGTTGGAAGGAGCAACAGGGTGGGGGGGTCTCCTCTGAGCCCCACAACAGGATCCACAGAGACCAGATCTGTTCAGTGGAGAGGAATGAGTTACCAATGCTAGGGACTCACTGCGCTCCTGCACAGCAATCAACTTTAAACAATGCACTAACTTAAAAAAAAAATACTAACTCATTACAACTTAAATCTAAAATGCCTGTTTAAATATGTATTTACAGATAACGCTCATTCTTTGACTATGTTTAAAAATATATTTCTGACACTATAGCACTACAGTTAAGACAATTACATTGGTATTAACAAACATAATTATGAATTAAATGTATTTTTAAAATATATTTACAATCAACCAAACATACTTGCAGCTCTTTTGGGCAACTTTTTAAGACCAGTAGTTCTTCTCGGAACGCATTCAATTTTTTCTATATATATTTTAATTTACAAAAACACCAGACTGAACTTTAAAATTTCTCCAGAGAATGCAGAAATATTTCCTTTCCCCACTTTTTCTGTGTAATTTTAGTGAGTAGCACAGGTACTGGTGGAGGCTGATTGACCAATCGGAGTCCTGTGAGGAGTGTCTGTTACAAGGAAGGCAGCGTGTTTATCAGCCTGTTGTGTTGAGCTGGTGCGTAGCGCTTAGCCGTCTTTAGCCTCTGCACCACAGCAGCGTCAACAGCCTCCCTCTTTGTGTGGCAGTAGAGGGCGTTTCCCCAGTGAGTTCTATACAGCTTTTTAAAAAGCTTCTGTAAATATACACACAAAGTGTTATGTTCACACTGTATGCTACACTATCCTTATGGATGTAATAACCTTTTCTTATGAGTTTTTTTTGTACCAGGTGTTTTGAGGAGGCTCACTCTGCTCTCGTCCAGCCCAGCGGGACCTCATCTCCTCTCTGGCCTTGTGGATGAGCTGGAATGTAGCAGCAGACAACATCCTCCTCTGAGACAGACTTCAGTGTTGGTCCTTGGTTCTGCAGGCTTTGATGAGCAGCTCCAGGTCTGAGTGGTTGTAGACCAGCACTGCACCAGCTAGAGGAGACTTGAACGCAGGTTTCTTGGAGTGAGACTCCGTATGTATGGCTGTGTCAAGCCGCTGGATCCAGTGGAAGATGTCAGATGCATATCCATCCCATTGTTCATTCAAGGCTTGAACAAACTCTCCACAACTGTTGGGCCCTGAGACCGGCAAGACCTACGGTCCACATGGAGGATCTTGGGGACTGGTTGATTGGCCATCCAGAACCTCTCCATGACTGGTTCCAGCTCACAGGTCAGCACAAATGAAAGAATTTGAGTGTTCGATGCCGGTGAACCGCTGAGCCTCGAGCCCCCAGACAGCTTCTAAGAAAGAAATGTACACTTTTATTAATCCCTGTGGGTAAATTCTTCTCTGCCATCCTTAGTTATTAAGGAGCAATGGGCTGCAGTGAAGTGCCTGGGGAGCAACTGGGGGTTCAGTCTTTTTGCTCAAGGACACTTCAACATGCAACTATGGGGAGAGCGGGGATCGAACCGGCTACCTTGTGGTTACGGGACAACCACTCTCCCCATGAGCTACACCAACCGACCCACACTAAAATTAAACTAACCACAAAACTAGTTTGTCCCAACAGGATGCAATTCTTTTCAGAAACATTCTTTTCACCTGGTTTAATTCATTGCTGACGACTACTGCGTGTGTGTGTGTGTGTGTGTCTGCTCCAGACACTAACCGATGCAAAGTGTCATTAGAGGGACGGCAGTCTGTATTTACGTATATTTCTTACAATAATAAATTATAAGAACATCTTTGTAACATTCAAGTTCAACATGTAAATGCAACAAAACCTGTGTCGGCCACAGCATGAGCAGATGGGGAGATTATGCACCCACGATACCGTTATGCCTTTATTTATTATTTACAATAAACATGCATGACTATCTAGACTATTTACAATATGCATGTGTGTTCGTGACTATCTAAATAATTATCGCTCCAGCTTGTCCGCAACAGAAGTGAAGTGTTCGTAGCTGTCGTACACGGTGCTGTCCAGACCTTTTGATGTGGACATCAACTTTACAGGGCAGAAAGTCTTTCTTTTGTACTTTTTATGTCCCTGGGTCTGTTGGCCACAGCATGAACAAACTGGGAGATTATGCACCCCCGACACCTTTACTTCTACTACTGAGGGCTGTTCCACACCTTTGCGCTTGTACTGCGTAGCTCTCGCCCAGGATGGCGGGCTCATACGCAGCAGGCCTTGTGGGAAGAGTTGGAGGGACCGATGGAGTAAGCAAAGCAGGCAGTATGGGCTGTGTGGAGGGACCAGCGGTTACTGAGGATGCAGAGAGAGACGGCTCAGGTCTGGTGATGGTACAGGTGGCAGGGGTTTTCTAACTGGCAGTAGCTCAAGTGAGGCCGGGAGAGTGGCATGATTATGTCAGTCCTTCCCTTCAACACTTAAGGCCATGCAGGGTGTGGGCACATACGCCATCAGAGGGTAGAGGGGTGGAGGGAGGTCAGCAGATGTGATGGAGGCTGTTTTTGTGACCACGGAGGACTGTTTGGTGGCATGCAGCTTCAGGAGGCGCTCTTGATGACGGATGAAGTCCCGTACAGTTGTTATATTAATTTGTCAAAGGAATGCCTGCTTTGCACAGGATCGGATCCTCTACCAGAATCCGGTGCTGTACGCCTTCAAGATGGTGCTCTTTTCAGGACTGCTGCGAAACCCTTGAGGTGAGCGCAACCACAGCAGTTTCACCAGCGTGTACATCAGCCTGTTGTGCTGAGCACTGATGTCTTGTTGAGCTGGTGCGTAGCGCTTAGCAATCTTTTCTTTCTTTTTTTAAGTGTAAATGTCGTTGTTTAATAAAATCTATGCCTCAAGTGGGCCTTCATAAAATCATGTGTCATTTTGGACAGGGATATATTCATAATAATAGTTATATAGCTGTACCTCCCTCTGTCATTTAGTTTGCTGTTAAGCAAAGGAATCGTTCTTGAAAAAAATTATATTTGGGGTGTAATTCATTTGGAAGACATGCACATTATTTTTTTTTAAATTGACAAGCTTCCAAAAAATATTTATGATAAAAACAACATGAAACAAAATATATCTCACCCTACCGGCCTCTTTACACAGACAGATTTAGCAAGTATGGATTATAAAAAGAGACAACAAAACATAAGAAACACTATGTGGATTTATTTACTGCATTTCCAATCCCCGTACTTTAATTTTTTTTAGCTGGGATTTTAGTATCTGCAGGCAGTCGGGATGGAACCATCTGTTGCAACTGTCACACTGAATCTGAAAAAGGAGAAAATAAACAATTAATTTGCGAAAGAGAGACTTTATTTCCAACTTGAATTCACCCTAAAAGCACATTTTAAATAAATTAGCATTGTTTTCATTATTTAAACAAATATGACATTGTTGTCATGCTCACCGCTTGTAAAATGTTATTTTGATTGGCTGACGATCAACTATAGGACAGGTCCTATTTGAATTTGCCAGCTAAATGTGTCAGATGCAAATAAGAGAGCAAGGCAGAGTATATGGACATATCAGATTGGCTTAGTACAGATGATAGAAAATATTCCACAATACTTTAATGGTCATCGAAGCCTCTTTGTCCTATGTAGACACATATTCCTTGAATCTTTAAAGAAGGCACACCATATTGTTTGCATTACCAAGATTAAAACCAGGGGTGTCCCAGTGGCAGAGGGGTGAACCGCGATTACTTATATGACTCATGATGGCGACCTTTGTTACATAACATAACATTATAATTCTCTCTCTACCCTCACTTCCTGTCCACTCTCAATTAACTATACAAAATGGCAAAACAAAAACTTGACCCATTAACAAATGCACAAATCTAATTAATTAAATCAACACCTTACCCATTAAGTGATTGCAGGCCCTGGGGTGGGTGGCTTTTTGGCAGAACACATGGCACAGTTGCTTTCGATGTCTAAAAATAATTTTGAAAATAATTGACATTTTAGATCGTTACTAGTACAATATCACAATATAAATAAATGTGAAGAAATGCTTTCACACACCTGATGCATTGAGTATTTTCAGTGCCATGTTTTGACGTTCCTGCACCATCTCTTTTTTTTTTGGTCCCAAAGGACATGTAAGGTGTTGCAGGGAAGGCCTCCATTACTGCTTTTGCCATCTAAAAACACAAAAATCAGTTGCATATTTTATTTTTTTAAAGCTGTAAATAACTATCATCCAAAAAGAGAGGGGGTAGCAAATTTAAATAATAACTTAATAATGAAATTAATTTTTCAAAACATTTATCTCACTATACCATGAAGACAATTACACCACAGCTACTGCTATCCTGCTGATGTGGGTGATCCATGACATGTCCTCGGAACTTGATATCCACCCAATCCGTCTTGCTGTGGCTCCTCATTTCAAAGTACTTACTGTGTGAGAATCGTTTGTTAAGTTATGAATTATGTCCATACACATCAAATATATACACAATATTCAATGATACAGTTACATGTTCACATGTAACTGCCTTCTTACAGACCTGTTCACTGTATCCCGACATAGTCAAGCGTTACCTTTGACAAGCTCTGCCTCCGGACTATTTCTCTGTCCCCAAAGAGGATCACACCAGCTGTGAAATGACTCATTATGTTAATTGTGTTCTCCAATTTATGAAGGTAGGCAGTGTGGTGGAGGAGGCACTCAATGACCTAAGGCGATAGTTCACATGTAGACAGCCAAATTACATTATTACATAATTAAACCTTTTTGAAAAGTCTTAAAGAATGGGTCACTGTTCATCAAGAACATATATGTAATTGTGTGTTAAGTAAAACAATATTGGTCTAGTTCTCAAGTCTACAAATATCACAAAGTCTGAAACTGTAAATGCCTTTCCTATAAAAACTAAATCTTCATACTGTAAGCACTACATACCTCTCCTGTGAGCCAATTGTGTGGTCTCAGTGACCGGAGCTCACTGTGGTGGATTATGAAGTTGTTCCCTCTGATTTGAGAGGGAATCAGACACAACCACTTCGGTGTCCCGTTTGTCCCACAATGCAGTGAGCTGACAGTAAAAAATACAATACTATAATATTATTACTATAATATACTATAACTGAAAGAAAATTTGATGGAGAAATAATCACCAACTCAACATATATCTTTGTTTTCTTTATCCGTGAAAATATATCTTCATCTCAACCGGCCACCTTGCTTTTTAGTTGTTTAAAAGGGAGCCCTGTCACCAGTGGTGAGACATAGACTCCCTTGCGCTTCGGAGTTCTCTTCTTCCATTTCTCCATTTCCACTCTAAAGGACTTGAAAAGATAAGACTATGTTATTGCATAACATCTATACTGTAGTACAATGTTTATGAAAGTATTTTCTATAGGTAATCTTTACTTTTTTTTCTTGTTCTTTCTACGTCTCCATACTCAAGGAGAAGGGCATCATGCATTTTTTGATAAATCAGGACAAAGTCGTCCAGACTGGTCAGTCTCCTTCTCTGGAAGCAAATTTTTGTTCAGGTCCCACTGGCTTTTTTCCATGATCCCTTGCATCCTGTTGTCAAGTGTGAAGTTCTGAAAATTCAAAGTACAAATAACATTTGATGTCAAGGCCATTTACAATATATTGTCAACATATAAATGATTTTGAGTTTTGGCATGCAAGACTTTACCTGTTTTTTGGATTGACGGACTTCATTGTATTGTTTACTGAAATTTCTGTATGCTGGGCCTGTCCCATGACGTCCTAGGTCCCCTAAACAACATTAAAATATTGTGAAATTAGTGTACGTTGATATTATGTATTTATTAATATTTTGATACCTCAGATCACTTTAAGTATTTAACAAAACTTGTAAAACTTACCTAGCATCACTCCAGACCACAGGAGGGCATGTGGGAGGAAGTACTTTGCCAAATTAATGACAAATTGTGGTGCATGGTAAACATTGGCTTCACCTTGAGTGTCAAGATGTGCACCGTCAATGACTTGCTGGAAGTGGTTCTCGAGAGGTGCGCTCCCGAGATCATGCTGAAAAGAATATTATGTTGTTGAATTGTATGCAATTTTTTTATACTATCATGAGATTAAAAGTGTATGGTTGAAACGATAATAACTATAGGATCAGTTCAGTGTTGTTATTGTACAAAACATTCTTAGTGTCACATCAACATTTTTTTGTCACAATCAGTACAGTGGTTACACTGGGAGTGTTATTGGTTTTATTCGTTCGGTGTTGTCTCCCCTTGCTAAAAGCATGTTTTTCCCGCTTTATCACCACAGTTGTGAGCGGAGGAGACCAGCATACAAGGATAATGCCGCTGGTCTTTCTGGAGAGGGGAGTGGGTGAGCAAGATCCTGAATGGGAAATGCGCTACTCAGACCCTCCAAGTTATTTTGATGTGATAGGGGAGTATGAAGCAATATAATTGGACCAATACAACTGAAACTCCATTAAGGAAAATTACAAATAACATACACATTAAAATATTCGATTAGAACCAGGGTCGGTCCAGACAGGCCGCTCAGTGTTTCTTAGTTCTCTTTGCAGATGCACCTGTTTTCCCATCATTGACCTTCATCAAGAATCAGGACTACCTGCTGTGTTGAACTTCACCATCAGAGGAGCTCTGCTCAGAGGAGTATCGTGCACCTACAACACACTAATGAAAATTATAGCAAAGCACAGAAGTTTGGATTGTGAAAATAGATGAAGTGTTTGAACTTGTTGTTTTTCTTTTGTCCAAGAATTGGAGAACTGGAGGAGTGCAGAAGAGGAATGCAGAGAGAAACAGGATACACTGAGACACATGCACAATTAGACACGTAGAACAGACACACATAGATAAATTAGGAAAACACAGGAGTTTAGGATTTCTATTGGTGTGATGAATAAGAATCACACACAGAGTTGTTATGAATGATGTTTGTTTTTCTTCCACAGGAAATGAGTGACAATGATGATTGTATGATGTTTACGTTAAAGATCAAAATAAAGGAGCTATTACAATGATGTTTATACTATGAAATAGTATAAAAGGAGGGATTGTAGAGTTGTAATAGGTTATTTTGATTTGCACATGCACATAAAGATAGTCTTATGTTTTATATTAATACATAATGGAAGTATGATAATTAATAGTGAATATTGGTTAAAATAGTCTGCAGGAATATGTTGTAAAGCATGAGATTATCATAATCTATTATTGTGACTGTTGATAAATGTATGCATTATAATTGTATGATGCATGAGAATGAATGATAGTCTATTAGTTAGATGTTGTTAAAATTGACAGCGGAGTGGGAACCCGTGACGTTTTATACTGAAGGCAAGATGAGAGGTTTTATTCTGAAAAGAAACTCTTTGTCTTGACCGGAAGTGTGACGTTTGACCCCGTGATCTTAACTATGGCCTTAAGCCAACCAAAGGTGATGTGTATTTAACCCGACGAATTACTAACATTTAAAGGTGTTAAAGGCGTGACTGAATACTTATAAAAGGGATTTGTGCTGAGGGAAACGTTCTCTTTTTACTTTTCTTTCGGCTTGAATTGACCAGACAGCTCCCTACTTCACGAGAGAAAGTGATTTAGTCTGTGGAAGTCCGTTCAACCGGCCCTCACGATCGTGAAGGTATTATTTTGTCTGGTACTTTTTTGCCATTAAATATTGTTAATTTTAAACCTATTGAATCTTGACTTTTCCTTAAGCCCGAGGCGTCCAGTATACACAGCTCTCACCTTTTTCTACAATTTGCTCAGTCTATCCCAGCTGCAAATGGTCGGGGCAGGAACTTATGGTTCCTGTGAAGATGTTGATAGACACATGAGGGGTTGGTTCCAGGCCCCACCAGATACGTTGTCAGCCATGTCCAAGACATAAAATCAGCATTTGAGCTCTTCATAACACAGTCCATTGAAAAGGATGTCCTTGAGATGACAAATTTAGAGGGGAGGTGTGTGTATGGGAACAGTTGGAAAAGACTGTGATGTGACCCACTTGCAAGCCTACATTGGGTTACTCATTTTGGCCAGAGTGTACAAGTCAAAAGGTGAAGCAACAGCAAGCCCTTGGGATGCTGAAACTGGAATCGCAATATCTCCAGCCACCGTGTCATACGCTTTGATGACAGAGAAACAAAGCAAAGCAGGTTTTTTTTCTCAAACACCGTACAGTAACATATCATGTATATAACCATGGACATAGCAGAGGTCCCCCTGAACAAGATTCCAGTGTCATTTTCATATACACTTTTAAGGATCTGCTTAAATAAATGATCAAACATTAGAATATTATGAATATCATTATTTCTTTGTAGCTGACTTTAACTTTGATTTTCTCAATAACCATACAGTAAAATATGTATATAACAATGGACATAGCAGAGGTCCTCCTGAACAACATTCCAGTGTCATTTACATATACACTTTTAAGGAACTGCTTAAATGAATGATCAAACATTTGAATATTATGAATATCATTATTTCTTTGTAGTTGACTTTAACTTTGATTTTCTCACAAACCGTGCAGTAAAATTGCGTGTATATAACCATGGACATAGCAGAGGTCCTCCTGAACAACATTCCAGTGTCATTTTCATATACACTTTTAAGGAACTGCTTAAAAAAAAAAGAATATTGGGGAATTATGAACATCATTATTTCCTGTTACCTAACGTAGACTTACTTAACGTAGAAAATCTGTACAAAAATAGAATATAACCTTTTAAAGATATGCAGTTCAAATATTGTGAAAATAAGAATATCATCTTTTCATTTGAGCCACTTTTGCCTTTAATTTTCACAACGCGTCGTCGCTGCACAACTCAAAACCCACCTCATTTCCAACGATCTGTTCGAGCCATTTCAATCTGGTTTCCGCTCGCAGCACAGCACTAAAACAGTCCTTCTCAAAGTCACCAATGACCTCCTCCTCTCCTCAGACTGGCCACCTCCTCCTCTCCTCAGACTCTGGCCACCTCAACATTCTCCTTCTCCTGGATCTCACTGCAGCCTTCGACACCATCAACCACAACATCCTTCTCTCCCTCCTCGAATCGTCCCTCAACATCACCGAAACTGCTCTCTCCTGGCTCAAATCATATCTAACAAACGGACAACCATTCATCAGCATTAACAACTACACCTCCTCCACTGCTCCTCTGTCGCAGGGCGTCCCCCAAGGTTCGGTGCTTGGTCCTCTTCTATTCATCCTCTACCTGCTCTCTTGGAAACATTATACGCCATCACTGTCTCCTCTTCCACTGCTACGCCGATGATGTCCAGCTCTACTTCTCCACAAAGGCCATTAACACTACGACTCACTCCGCTCTGACCAACTGCCTCACTGACATTAAATTATGGATGCAAACCAATTTTCTCAAACTAAACTGATAAATCTGATATGATCATAATCGGCCCCAAATCTCTCACCAAAACCGTCACAACTTCTGCCTCACCATCAACAACTCCACTCTGTCTCCCTCCCCACACATCAAACAAATCACCAGAACCTCCTTCTTCCACCTAAAAAACATTGCCTGTCTCCGCCCAACAATCTCCTCATCTGCTGCTGAAACTTTAATCCACGCCTTCATCACCTCCAGAATTGACTATTGCAATAGTATTCTTTATGGCACATCTTCCAAAATCCTAAACAAACTCCAATACATCCAGAACTCTGCTGCTCGCCTGCTCATCCACTCCCGTTCCCGTGATCAAATCACCCCTGTTCTCCAGAGCCTTCACTGGCTCCCCGTCCCACAACGGATCCAATACAAAATCCTTCTCCTCACTCACAAAGCCCTCCATTATCAGGCCCCCTCCTACCTCACCGACCTGCTCCACTATCACACTCCATCCCGTCGCGCCGCTACTCTGATGCCAATCTCCTGTCCATCCCACATAGGACCAAGCACCGGACGTGGGGTGACAGAGCCTTCTCTATATCTGCCCCCTCCCTCTGGAACTCTCTCCCCAAACTCATCCGAGACTGCACTGATCTTTCCATCGCAAATCAAAAGCCACCTGTTCAGAACTGCTTTTAATGTGTGATTGTTTGCTCTGTTCTTATCTTTATTTATTAGGATCCGAGCAACTGACAGTCCCCATTTGTTTTACCTGTAATTTTAGTTTTTTTTTTTTTTTTAGCTTTTAGGATGTTATGCAAAGTGCCTTTGAGTACCATGAAAAGCACTATATAAATTACATTTATTATATTGTAATGCATTGTTACATTATGCTCGAAACTCATTTTATACGCTCATGCTTTCTTTACATTATGTGCAGATTATTACATGATTAGCTCTTATTATATTTATATTACATTGTGAGCAGTTATT
Source organism: Cyclopterus lumpus (assembly GCF_009769545.1). Lineage (NCBI taxonomy): Eukaryota > Metazoa > Chordata > Actinopteri > Perciformes > Cyclopteridae > Cyclopterus > Cyclopterus lumpus. The sequence goes on from NC_046990.1 coordinate 2,943,336, forward strand.
ACAGTACCAGTTAGTTAAAGAATATAAAAGATTGAAAACAAATTCAGTGACAGGTCTTCCTGCCGGTTCCACAGCCAGTGCCTAGGAATGGACACGGCAAACCTTCAAAAAGCAGCCACTTCGACTGCAAATGCCATCGGTTGATAATTATTGCACCAAAAGTATGGGCTGTTTTTTTTTCATTTTTAAGTTGTTTTTTTATTGCACTTTTTACATTGCACTTATTTTAAAAGTACACTTTAGAAATTGGAGGTGTTTTATTTTGTCATGGAGTCGGATGTCCGGATGTTTTTTTATGTACAACTTTCACTTTACCAATTAAGAGTTTTCACAGTAAAAAACAGATTTTTAGTATGGTGGAGTCCGATGTCTTTGACACATGTGCATCATTCATTGGTTGTGTGTGTGTGTGTGCGTGTGTGTGTGTTTTTTTTAGAGCACCTCAAATATTCAGTAATTAACTGTTACAAATGTAGAACTTTACCATGAATTTGACTTTATAGTTGGGTGCACTAAAATGTCTGTCTGCTGATTTGACCACGGAGACCCAAGTGTCTGCTGACTTGACTGCAGTGTGTTGTCTGGTCTGAATTTGGTATGGAGATATACTATTGTGTATATTATTTTTCATAACTTTTTCTGCATGGGTGGAATATTTATATTAGATTCCTGAACAAAACTTTATGTTGAATAAAGGTTTCCTTAAACACTGGTGGTGACTTTAATGGTTTAAAAGAATGCAAACTGCCTTTTAACTTTCCATTTGTTCAGAATATCACAACATCCAGGTAGCTAACGCTAAATGGTTAGGCTAAAGCTGACGTCATTTTGCACAGGAACACACCGCTGCTGTTGAAACAGGAATACCTCAGCAATTAGCATTCATCGAAGACCACCTTTAATGTTAATTTTGACTAAATAAAAGAATAGAGTGTGCTTTATTAAGACAACAGTTATAAGGAAGACAAATGGTTTTAGTCTCTTCAGAGTTATTTCACAGCAGCACGTGTTTTAATAGCGCTAGCTAACTGTTAGCTAAGTTAATGCTATCTCTAAGCCAGCGTGACTAAATAAAATGTCTTGTTTCTATGCTACGTTTTTAACATTAACATTAGTTCAGACTGGCTTAAAGTCGCCATAACACATAGCTAATATTCAGCTATTTAAGACTTAATTCAGGACTGTAAATGTCACGTAATAATACAGCACTCAGGGCACTTTACATGGTAAAAAACAAACTATAGAAGCAACAACTATAAACAAGAGAGATGACACAGTAAGAAACACAACAACAAAGAGAGTTAACAAACATCACAGATTAAAAGCAGATTTAAATAAATGAGTTCTAAGTGCCGTATTGAAAGTGGCGAGTGACGGAGAGTGTCTGAGTTCCTGGGGGAGGGGGCAGCAATGGAGGACGACGCTTGGACAGAGAAGGGGGAGATGAGGAGGTTGGTGTCGGCAGATCTGACGTTGCGGGTGGGAGTGTGTTGGTGCAGGAGGTCAGAAAGGTATGAAGACCGCACTAGGAAGCAAACAGCACACATTTGAGCCGCATCTTCTTCATTGTGGCCTCCTGAATGTTTATATTATGCTTTGGATGAGTTACGTCTTCGGGAACTCAAATAACTAGTGAACGACTGCATTGCTGCGGTTTCTTCTGTTACTGTGAGAGGCTGAAGACGGAAATGTGCGGTTTGCGCTGCTCTCCACTACCATGTGTTGTCATTATGGGAGTTTTGAAGCCTAATTACATTACTTTGATCAACCTCATGAGTTCGTTGCAAGATATTTAAGAAATTATATACTTGTATAAACATCGCCTAAATCCCAACTTGTCCTGTCGGGATTTACATGTATCGTGTTTCTACTTCCTATTGGACGACAGCGTACCACGTGTCCGGAAATAAACAAGAAGACAAATCTGGGAAAACACGTTTAATGTAAATATCTCAAACAAAACAGCTCCAGTGGTGAATTATTACTATTGTACAGTGTTCATGTTTCATATGGCGACCCAAAAAGTAGTCGTTAGTTTCCCGACCCATCAGCGAGATTGACTGTACGGAGAATGCCTTCCTCATCTGCGGCTGTGTCACGTTATCGCTTCTCGGCCTTTTGGCTAAGATCAAGTGTAGTATCTGTTCTTATCAGTTTAATATCTGATACGTCCCCTACCCGGGGACCATATATTAAATTGATTTTTGGAATAGGGAGATGGAATAGGGGCTTGCTCCGTCCACTCCACGCATCGACCTGGTATTGCAGTACCTCCAGGAACGGTGCACCCCCTAAATGTGTTTAAAACTAATCTATATACCACGAGCTCCCTCATTTATAATGGATCGTTGTACAGAGTTACAATGTAATGTTCACATGATATAACTAGTATGTTATGTACGTTGATGGAGCGTTGAACCGGTGAGTGAGACAAAGGTTTAATAAATTACTGAGTTCACAGTTCTCTCCACATTTGCGGAGAAATGTAAAACATCTTTTTTGTACTCATATTCATTCAATCTGTTGATAGGCTTCATAGTACTGCTCTTTTCCTCCATTGTATTGCTCATAGTATGGGATGCACTTTAGTTAAGTAACCTAGAATCATCATTATTATTTATCTGTTAGCTATACACATAAACATACAGTATATATTCAACCAGTTGTCAATTCATCAAGTCGTCCTCTCTAAACCTAAAGCAGTCTAATACAACAGACCTGCAATAAATCCTTCCTTCATGAAGGTAATCATGTTCAGTCTGTTGAACCGTATTCTTTATATTTGCTAAACAACCAGCGTTGTTCATACTCCAGACCAGTAGATGGCAGTAGCGAACCAGAAGTAAACTAAGAAACAGGAAGCAGTTGTAATGTGAGAGAAGCAGGAACACGTGATTTTATTCTTCCCTCTGAATTTAAAATGTGGATCAAACTACTTTTAACAGCAGTTTGATTTAGTTTGGTCTCATCTGAACTTTCTGTTGAGCTGTTACTATTTAGTTGGAGATAAATAGATACAGTGGGTGATTTTACGTTGGCTTTTGATATGGAAATACAGCAATGCATGATGGGAAATGTAACCACTATTTTTCAAGTAAAGTGTAAATTATCTTTGTCAACCTTATTACATATAACTTTCCTCCATATTACATTCCTGTAGGTGATCAGACCTGTTATAGTCAGTATTTTCTGGTAATATCTATATGTTCAGCACCATCAGTCAACATGGTATGTCTGTGAAAGAGTCCCCGGCCTCGGATGTGTACAACTCATACTTACCTGGCAGGGGAGACACCATGATCAAGAAGGTGGTTCACCCAGGGCGAGGCTTGGCCATTGCACTCCGGCTGAGCTGACCTCTGCGAATTCCTCAAATGTGGGAATCTCGACTGCATAATTTGTGGTAGTGGGGGACTGCGTTCGCGCTCTCCCCTGATAAAGTGTGAAACAATAATTTAATATCCACATCCTAGTTCAATAGATGTTATTGGAGGAAAGCAGTATTCCACACTCTCCTCTTTTTTTCACAAAGCGGAATGTATTCCTGTGATAAAGTTATTAATTAGTTTTTAACAGACCATCATCGGTCCCCTCCTCATCGTTCAGCACCGACGTGAACCACAGACTAAATAAACAGTTCAACGTTAACCAGCACTGGACTACTGGTCTAAGACTGATTTGCTGCTTGGTCCCCTCTGTGGGTCGGGAACCCTGGGACGGGTTGCTAGTCTTGCCCATACATGCAGACTCTTGGTAGTTGAGCACTTCTTAAGAAATTAACCTCAAACATAGTTTTGTATTATATTCTACATTAAAAGGTTTGAAGTCTATTAATTGTGTATCTCACTGACCTTCTAGAGCCTGGTTTGCAGTAACCAGTTCAGTATCATCACCTGATGATGACCTGGTGCTCGCCTGCCGTCGCTTCAGTTTGTAAGTTCGCACCAAAAGCCAACAAACACATTTAGCAGAGGTTCTTAAAATATTTGTAATTTGAACACTTTTAATATAAGATGCTATTCTGCTCATGTTTCATAACAAATGATTTATCAACACTCACTTGCTCCTTCTCCTTGATAAACTTCCTGAACCTCTTCATCTGCACTCTTGTGATGTGGGTCACTGAACTGCTCAACCCTGATTGAAGCTCCTCAGATGAAGATGAAGAGAACTCTTACCTCCTAAAAGGTAAATGTGGATCCTTTGTGGTGGTGGGAATTAAATCAGTGTTCTCTGCTTCTCTCACATTACAACTGCTTCCGTTTTCTTTGTTTACTTCTGGTGCGCTACTGCCATCTACTGGTCTGGAGAATGAACAACGCTACCAGTAGTGCAAAGTCCACAGTGAAGTCCACAGTGACTGTAGACAGTTAAGCGTTTTGATTGGTCAGTTCGACTATGGACTCCCAATCAGATCGCAGGAACTGACTGTAAACAACCAATCACAGGTCCAACTGCAAGTACATGAATATTAAGTAGGAAGATATCTGAATTTTGATTTGAGAACTCCTGTTGTGACCTTACAGTATTTCTACAATAAACAAGTGCGTAATATCAGCAAAAAAGTTAAATCAAATCTCAACTGCTTTACATGCCTGCCATGATATTTTCACACGTATCATACTGTATCTACAAGCCTCACAAACAACTATACAACCCATCATATCACTGTGTATGAGGTGGCACCATTGTCATATCTTGCAAAAACATGTTCAGCTTTGAAAGCTTTATAAGCTATTCCAGCTTAAAGCTGTTTTTTAAATGCCTACATGGTCATGACCCTCCCTGCTTAATGAATGTGTTACAAGACACCAGCAGAGTGAACACACAAGCCTCAGGAAACGGGAACTGTCGTATTGCTATGCGCAAGACCTCGTTTGGACAATCAGTTTTCTCTGTTCAAGCAGCAAAAGCATGAAACTGTCTACCAACAGATTTGAAAATGGAACACAAATGTTTTTAATAGAGGTATTACATCATGGTTAAAAGAGAAACACCATTGTTCTCACACCCATGTAAACACACTTGTACTTTGTGTATGTATTTTCTTATTTTGTCTTTAAAAAAAGAAAAGCCTCCTGTGGACAGGTGTGTTACATTAGCGTTTCGCTCCAAGCGAACACAGTGCATCTAGTTATTGTTCTAATGCCACTGTGATGTCCATATCAAATAAAGTCAAGCCAACTATATGTAAGAAAACAAAAGTCTGTTTTGCATGTTGACATCTTGTTCCAGCCTTTCAAGTTTAAGTAGTTCATTTCCTTTCTCTACTGTCAACAACAACGGTTAAATGCCAGAAATTGATTTTACTCCGGTTCTTCACTGTAACGTATTTTTACAATCACAGCAGCCCATTGCTCCTTAATAATTAAGGACACATTTCATGTGTATATGTATATATATAATATTACAATAAAAATATGTTTTTCATATATGTATATGAATGTATGTATGTATATATATATTTAAAATATATATATAAAATATATATACATATATATCTCACCAAATGTTCCACAGGCTTGGTGAACATAACCATCTGATAGGTGTTATATGTGTCAATGTTTCCATAGAAACAGTTATTTGAATCTGAAAATTCGCCCCTCCCCACACGTCAGAACAGATGACGTCACTGTGACATCACGGAGCACAGATCCAGAGTTATAAATAGAAGTGACTTCCACCAGGCTCGTTGGAGAGGCGGTTGCCTCGCCCCTACCCCCTCTCCTCGCTGCCTGCACACGTGCCCAAGTCCGGCGGGAGTTCCCAGCTCCTCTGGGGCCCCAGAGCCCGGTTCTGGGGACCGGCGTGGCAGACTCCTGGCGTGGCAGAGCCCGGGACTCGCAGCGGTAGAGAGAGGGTGTAGGGGGTTCCCTATCAAACAAGCCTGGCAGAACAACACTGCCCAACTGGCCGCCAGGCCGCCGGGCTCTGACACGCTGGGCCGCCGGGCTCTGACACCTGGGGACCGGCGTGTCAGAGCCCAGGACTCCTGCCGGGCTCTCTCACACGCGCAGCAGTAGAGAGAGGGTGTAGGGCAAAATTCAGCGAGGTCCAGTTAGAGATGTCCTCATGCAAAGGTCCGCGACATCACAATAATGTCACATTTTCGCTCGATGACTTTGTGCCATATGTATTGAAGTAGCCAACAGTTGTATTAACGTCTGTATGTCGTAAACCAATGACTGTCAAATTAAATAAAGAAAGTTCAATTGAATAATATCGAAACAATATTTCTTATTACAAATTTCCAATTGAACTGGATAAATTATAAATAATACATACTCTAATAATAAACACATTATCTTCCCTTTTTTCAAGTAAAATAAAGGCTTGATTTAAAACAGAATAGAATACATGTATTATAATTATTTTTCCCTATTAGCTTATTTTGTCTTCCAGTTCAGCTTGTTTAAAGGAGAGCTTTCATCCAATCAGATGTCACCTCTATGTAAGAAGAGAGGCCCGAGGCCCTCAAGGTAGCCTTTGCAGATTAAAGTACATGGGGACGTTATCGTTGATTGTCATAGTCTTCAACCAATCAGATCTTTAGTTTGACATGCTGGCCGTATTCATGATATCTCTGTCATTCGCCACTTTCAAAACTGCACTTAAAAACACATTAATTTAAATCGGCATTTAGGCCGTGATACTAGTGAAAAAGTCATCTTCTTTTTCTTTTTTCTTTTTTGCTGTTGCTTCTATTGTTTGTCTTTCAATTCAATTCAATTCAGTTGATTTTGTACAGCCAAAAATCACAAATTACAAATTTGCCTCAGAGGGCTTTACAATCTGTACACATACGACATCCCCGTCCCAGGACCTCACATCGGATCAGGAAAAACTCCCCAAAAATAACCTTTCACAATGGGATGTCATGATCAATGGTGTCGAACGCAGCACTAAGGTCTAATAATACCAGTACGGAGATGAGTCCTTTATCTGATGCAATTAGGAGGTCATTTGTAATTTTCACCAGTGCTGTCTCTGTGCTGTGGTGTTTTCTAAATCCAGACTGAAACTCCTCAAATAAACTATTCTGATCTAGGAAGTCGCACAGCTGATTTGCGACTACTTTCTCAAGGATCTTAGAGAGGAAGGGAAGGTTAGAGATTGGTCTGTAGTTAGCCAACACCTCTGGATTAAGAGTGGGCTTTTTCAGGAGAGGTTTAATTACATTATTAGAAGCAGAAACCGTTGAGGACAATTGGTCTAGGTTAATGGGAGAAAAGCCATCCAAATATACACCAGGGCATACAGCAGTTTCCAAGGCCACTCCTCTTGATGACAGATCGGCAGTAGTTGAGGGCAAGAGATCATCAATCTTGCCTCTAATAGTTCAAATCTTTTCATTGAAGAAGTTCATGAAGTCATTACTACTGAGGTCTATAGGAATACACGGCTCCACAGAGCTGTGACTCTCTGTCAGCCTGGCTACAGTGCTAAAGAGAAACCTGGGGTTGTTCTTATTTTTCTCTATTACTGATGAGTAATAGGCTGCTCTGGCATTACGGAGAGCCTTTTTTATATGTTTTAAGGCTGTCTCTCCAAACTAAGCGTGATTCTTCCAGAATGGTGGAACGCCATATACTTTCGAGCTTTCGTGAAGTTTGCTTTAGTTTGCGGGTCTGAGGGTTATACCAGGGAGCAAACCTCCTTTGCCTCACTGTCTTTTTCTTCAGTGGGGCTATCGAGTCTAGTGTCATTCTCAGTGAGCCTGTAGCACTATCGACAATATGATCAATCTGGGAGGACTAAAGTTAGCACAGGAGTCCTCCGTCACATTGAGACGTGGTGTTGAATCAAATGCAGAAGGAATCGCTTCTTTAAATTCAGCTACAGCACTGTCAGTTAGACATCTGGTGTAGAAACTTTTGACTAATGGTGTATACTCCGGGAGTATAAACTCAAAAGTTATGAGGTAATGGTCTGACAGAAGAGGATTCTGTGGGAAGACCTCCAAATGCTCAATGTCAATGCCACATGCAAGATCCCGGTGCCTCGAGGAATGTGAGTATTAATATGACTTGGAGGAGTTGATTCATTTAGGTTGACATATTCTTCATTGCTCAGCCAGGTTTCAGTAAGACACAATAAATCAATGTGAATGTCTGATATTAAATCATTTACTAATACAGCTTTAGATGACAGAAATCTAATATTTAGGAGTCCACATTTAATTATCCTGTTTTGTTGCACTGTTGCAGTAGTGATGCTAACCTGTATGAGGTTATTTAGTATGACTCCTCTTCTGGTTACTTTTGATTTAATTAATTTAAGTGGTCGAGATGAGACCAATGAGGGTGGTGTCATCCGCGAACTTGACGGACTGGTGACTGGAGGTGCAGCTGTTGGTATACAGGGAGAAGAGTAGAGGGGAAAGAACGCAGCCTTGGGGGGATCCGGTGCTGATGGTCCGAGTGGATGAGATGTGCTTTCCCAGCCTCACGTGCTGCTTCCTGTCAGACAGGAAGTCTGAGATCCACTTAAAAGTCTGAGATTCCAGTTTAAAGCTGTTTTTTAAATGTATATGTACGTTTAAACTATAAACAAGAGAGATGACACAGTAAGAAACACAACAACAAAGAGAGTTAACAAACATCACAGATTAAAAGCAGATTTAAATAAGGCTGAGGCTGTTTAATGTTTTTTTTGCAAAATTATCTGATGATATTGTAATATAAGCATATGCTCCTAAATGCGTAATCTGGTGCTCTATACATCCATGTCCCTATTCTTGATAATACAACACATACACCCCTAATCAATATTCATTATCTGACCATCCTCAACTCGATGTTACTGTAACACATATCACTTTATTGAATAAAGGGCATGAAATGGAGAACAATCAGAAAAACACTTTTAATTTAGATTGCATGACAATGTAAATTATTTACAATATGCACGTTTGTGCGTAACTAAACTATTTACAATAGAGTATGTGAATGAATCTAAAATATTTACAATATGCACAAGTGTGTGTGCATGGCAATCTAAATGTGTGCATCAGAATCAGAATCAGAACCTTTTATTAGCCAAGTAGGCTTACACCTACAAGGAACTTAGCATGGTGGGTGGTGCAACATAGGACGTTAAACATAACAAACAACAACAAGCAACAACAGTAGACAATAAATAAATAAACAATCAACAAAGTGCAGAAGACAGAGTAAAATGTTAAATGTATGAAAAAGTGCAATTGTAAAGTGTATGTAATGTTACAGTTTACGTTAAAGTGACATGTGTATTATTTAAGTGTGCTGGTATGTGCAGAGGAGTGACCGGTGGGAAATAGTCCAAGGGATGAAAGAGTCCAGGGGTAGTAAATAAATAGTCCAGGGGTGTTAAATAGACCCGGGGATGAAAGAGTCAGTCAGTGGGGGGTCCGGGCTTCGTTAATGAGCCTGACTGCTGACGGGAAGAAGCTGTTTGAGTTGCGTGCGTCTTGGACTTGGTGGACCGCAGCCTCCTGCCAGATGGAAGGGACTCCAACAGCTCGTGTCCAGGGTGAGAGGGGTCGTCTGCAATCTTTCTTGCCCGCTTCAGGGAACTTGAGGCGAACAGGTCCAGGAGGGACGGCAGTTTGCAGCCAATCACCCTCTCTGCAGAGCGAATGGTGCGCTGCAGTCTGGCCTTGTCCTTGGCAGTGGCTGCAGCGTGCCAGACAGTGATGGAGGAGCAGAGGATGGACTCAATGATGGCCGTGTAAAAGTGTACCATCATTGTCTTTGGCAGGTTGAATTTCTTCATGACTATCTAAATAATTATCGCTCCAGCTTGTCCACAACCAAAGTGAAGTGACATCAACTTTACAGGGCAGAAAGCCTTTCTTTTGTACTTTTTATGTCCCTGGGTCGGTTGGCCACAGCATGAACAAACTGGGAAATTATTCACCCACTACTGAGGGCTGTTCCACACCTTTGCACTTGTACTGCGTGGATCTCTCCCAGGATGGCGGGCTCAGATCATGCGCTGCAGAGGTTGTGGGCAGAGTTGGAGGAACTGATGGAGTAGGTAAAGCTCCCAGTATGGGCTGTGTGGAGGGACCAGCACTGTTTTGTTATCATAACTCCTAAAGCAAAACTTAAGCTTCAGAGTAAAGGTTATTCATTTATTGTTTCACACTTTATCAGGGGAGAGCGCGAACGCAGTCCCCCACTACCACAAATTATGCAGTCGAGATTCCCACATTTGAGGAATTCGCAGAGGTCAGCTCAGCCGGAGTGCAATGGCCAAGCCTCGCCCTGGGTGAACCACCTTCTTGATCATGGTGTCTCCCCTGCCAGGTAAGTATGAGTTGTACACATCCGAGGCCGGGGACTCTTTCACAGACATACCATGTTGACTGATGGTGCTGAACATATAGATATTACCAGAAAATACTGACTATAACAGGTCTGATCACCTACAGGAATGTAATATGGAGGAAAGTTATGTGTAATAAGGTTGACAAAGATAATTTACACTTTACTTGAAAAATAGTGGTTACATTTCCCATCATGCAATGCTGTATTTCCATATCAAAAGCCAACGTAAAGTCACCCCCTGTATCTATTTATCTCCAACTAAATATTAAAAGCTCAACAGCAAGTTCAGATGAGACCAAACTGCTGTTAAAAGTAGTTTGATCTGCTACTGACATCTACTCGTCTGGAATATGAATAACGCTGGTTGTTTAGCAAATATAAAGAATACAGTTCAACAGACTGAACATGATTACCTTCATGAAGGAAGGATTTATTGCAGGTCTGTTGTATTAGACTGCTTTAGGTTTAGAGAGGACGACTTGATGAATTGACAACTGGTTGAATATATACTGTATGTTTATGTGTATAGCTAACAGATAAATAATAATGATGATACATTCTAGATTACTTAACTAAAGTGCATCCCATACTATGAGCAATACTATGGAGGAAAAGAGCAGTACTATGGAGCCTATCAATAGATTGAATGAATATGAGTAAAGAAATTATGTTTTACATTTTTCCACAAATGTGGAGAGAACTGTGAACTCAGTAATTTCTTTGTCTCACTCACTCATCAGATTAAATAAAGTGCATATATATTAATATAGTGGTTGTGTGAGACCACACAAAAGAATACTGCTAGAATCTTCACTTTAGTGAAATGAGTTGTTCTATGAAGTCTAACAACAGATTGAGTCAATGTGAGTAAATAATTAAGCTTTTACATTTTCCTCAAATGTGGAGAGAACTTTGAACTCAGTAATTAATTAAACAAAACCTTTGTCTCACTCACCAGTTCAATGCTTTTAACATCAACGTACATAACATACTAGTTATATCATGTTTACATTGTAACTCTGTACAACGATCCATTATAACTGAGGGAGCTCGTGGTAGTTTATAGATATATTTTTAAACACATTTAGGGGGTGCACCGTTCCTGGAGGTACTGCAATACCAGGTCGATGCGTGGAGTGGACGGAGCAAGCCCCTATTCCATCTCCCTATTCCAAAAATCAATTTAATATATGGTCCCCGGGTAGGGGACGTATCAGATATTAAACTGATAAGAACAGATACTACACTTGATCTTAGCCAAAAGGCCGAGAAGCGATAACGAGACACAGCCGCAGATGAGGAAGGCATTCTCCGCACAGTCAATCTCGCTGATGGGTCACATGATGCATTTGAGTGACACTCGGTAAAACTGGTCAAGTTTATTAAACGTTTCATCGGTAAATAAATACAACGCAAGAGCACAAAAGAACGACTTATATAAGAAGCGAGATATTAAGCTGGTTCGAGGAGCCGGTCCTGCGCACAATCGATCACCAGCGGTCGCCACGCAATGCATGCTGGTTAGATGTTTTCTGACTTGCTCTCGACTTGCTCCTCACTTTAAGGCATGCAGTTGTTTCCTCTGCCACTTGAGGTCAGCGTTGTACCGTCTACAAACAAGTATCTTCCTACGGGTCAGACTAATCGTATTTGCAATGATACTGCTGTGCCTTTGGGTACAAGCTGGAGCTTAGGTCTACAAATGATATGATCTGGAACTTTTTAAGTTTAGGGTCAGATTGGACATATCAGAAAAGTGGCATAAACATTATGAAGTTGATATGTGAATGACTGTGGCAGCAGACTAGGCTTTTTTCATTAATAGCAAGGTTTAAACAACCAAACACCCTGCAGATCTATCACACTTAAATCTAGATTAATAGTCATTTGTTTGTCTAGAACACACTGTTCACCAATATCCAAGCTATCTTGATTAATGAGGTCAGAATGAGAACATGTGTTTATTTAATGATACTGCTTTAACACAGTGCTCTCTCTCGTTCTGCTTTTTTGTGTCAAACAGAATGCAGAATCCCAGCCCATCACAATCCTACTTGAAACCACCTTCATTGGGCAGCCTTCACCCATTCACCCCATCGAGTCCCATCAAGGGAGTGTTTCTGACCAAAAACTAGCCAAACGTCTGCCGATCTTACAAGAGGTAAATATGTGTCCACAATGTTGTATAACAATATTCATATCCTAATGAATATGAACTCACGGTCACAGCTGTTCTCTTGTTAATATGATGGACAGTCAGTCAGTGAAGAAGAGAACAATGTTCTTGTGTAGTTCATAGTTAACATCATAAACTGTGTTGTGGGTTGAATCCTGCAGTCAGCTAGTTCTTGTTGTGTAGTTCATCACCGGACCGTAGAAAACACATTCTTCATGAAACATTGTCTGCGTCTATTTTTGGGCTACAACTGTGTTTGTAACGTGGCTGTAAATGAGATCATATTTCTTGATGATTTATATTGTCCCTGGACCAGAGCGTGTCACGTGACCAAGACGACTCCCACACGCTGCTTTATGAACAGGCTCGTCGAGATGAACAGCGCCTCGCCTGGAAAGTAGACGAGAGCAGGCGGTAGCATCAGGGGTTGATGACAAAAAACTGCGGTCAAGTAGAACCGTTTTGAGCTGCCTTTAACTTCACAGAGATAGTCTTCATTAGATTGTTCAGTGTTCATCCTCCGTGTTAAATGTGCAACGTTTCCTGCTCGGGATGAGCGCAGACGCTTCATCTTTAACAGGAGTTATTTCTGCCTTGTCACAACTTGCCATTTTACTTAAAGATTAACTTTAAAAAACATTGTTCTTTCTTTAAGCCAAACAGTCCTCAAAAAGGTACAGAAACAGTTTTTATTCTTTCCAATATCTTTGATCTTCACCACACCCTTTATTTGGCTATGTTGCAGTAATGTTACAAAACAGCTTCGAAAACAGCTCTAAAAATAACTGTTGAATTAGATCAATATTTATTTTGTACGCTTCATATTTATCGTATGTTAACAAATTGCCTTGGAGAAATTACTTTTAAATGGATGCATAATCCTTACAAAAACGGTCACATTGGAATGCAGCGCATGTTAATTTAACCAATAGCAGCATTTGTATTGACCCAAAGTTGCCTGTTCCTAGATACAGGTGGCCTTGTTGCACATTACTGATAACTAACTAATAAGGGAAGAGGACAATGTGTGAGAGTCAATGGGGAAAAGTCCACCATCCGTGCCAATAGCATGGGGATACCTCAGTGGTCGGTTCTAGGTCCATTGCTATTTAGCATGTACATCAACAACCTACCTGATTGTTTTCCGGGGGTTGGCTGTTAAATGTATGCCGATGATACAGGTATTTATACATCAGCCAAAACATCTAGCAATGCCGCTGAGCAGCTTAATGACTCCTTACATTCCGTATCGCAATGGCTTGAATCCTCTCACTTAACGTTGAATGTAAAAAGAAAAAACATATGTAAACGACATGAAAATGCAAGATTCATGGTAAAAATAAACAATAAGGTAATCACTGAGGATGACAATGTGAAGTACTTTGGAACAATAAGGTAATCACTGAGGATGACAATGTGAAGTACTTTGGAATCATCCTCATCCTCATCCTCGTCTCACATCTAAGAGTCGAGGATGATCCAAGTGCGTAATATCAGCAAAAAAGTTATATCAAATCTCAACTGCTTCAGATTCATCAGAAAGAGATTTTTTCACACGTATCATACTGTATCACTACCTGGTCACAAGCCTCACAAACAACTATACAACCCATCTTATCACTGTATAACCAGACATTAAAAATTAGGGACAACAAGGAGGTGGCAACATTGTTATATCTTGCAAAAACACATGTTCAGCTTTGAAAGCTTTATAAACTATTCCAGCTTAAAGCTGTTTTTTGCATATGTAAGTTTAAACTATAAACAAGAGAGATGACACAGTAAGAAACACAACAACAAAGAGAGTTAACAAACATCACAGATTAAAAGCAGATTTAAATAAATGAGTTCTAAGTGCCGTTTTGAAAGTGGCGAGTGACGGAGAGTGTCTGAGTTCCTGGGGAGAGAGTTCCTGGGGGAGGGGGCAGCAATGGAGGACGACGCTTGGACAGAGAAGGGGGAGATGAGGAGGTTGGTGTCGGCAGATCTGACGTTGCGGGTGGGAGTGTGTTGGTGCAGGAGGTCAGAAAGGTATGAAGACCGCACTAGGAAGCAAACAGCACACATTTGAGCCGCATCTTCTTCATTGTGGCCTCCTGAATGTTTATATTATGCTTTGGATGAGTTACGTCTTCGGGAACTCAAATAACTAGTGAACGACTGCATTGCTGCGGTTTCTTCTGTTACTGTGAGAGGCTGAAGACGGAAATGTGCGGTTTGCGCTGCTCTCCACTACCATGTGTTGTCATTCAGGGAGTTTTGAAGCCTAATTACATTACTTTGATCAACCTCATGAGTTCGTTGCAAGATATTTAAGAAATATATACTTTTATAAACATCGCGTAAATCCCAATTTGTCTTGTCGGGATTTACATGTATCGTGTTTCTACTTCCTATTGGACGACAGCGTACCACGTGTCCGGAAATAAACAAGAAGACGAATCTGGGAAAACACGTTTAATGTAAATATCGCAAACAAAACAGCTCCAGTGGTGAATTATGACTATTGTACAGTGTTCATGTTTCATATGGCGACCCAAAAAGTAGTCGTTAGTTTCCCGACCCATCAGCGAGATTGACTATACGGAGAATGCCTTCCTCATCTGCGGCTGTGTCACGTTATCGCTTCTCGGCCTTTTGGCTAAGATCAAGTGTAGTATCTGTTCTTATCAGTTTAATATCTGATACGTCCCCTACCCGGGGACCATATATTAAATTGATTTTTGGAATAGGGAGATGGAATAGGGGCTTGCTCCGTCCACTCCACGCATCGACCTGGTATTGCAGTACCTCCAGGAACGGTGCACCCCCTAAATGTGTTTAAAAATATATCTATAAACTACTACGAGCTCCCTCAGTTATAATGGATCGTTGTACAGAGTTACAATGTAATGTTCACATTATATAACTAGTATGTTATGTACGTTGATGTAGCGTTGAACCGGTGAGTGAGACAAAGGTTTAATAAATTACTGAGTTCACAGTTCTCTCCACATTTGTGGAAAAATGTAAAACATATTTTCTTTACTCATATTCATTCAATCTATTGATAGGCTTCATAGTACTGCTCTTTTCCTCCATAGTATTGCTCATAGTATGGCATGCACTTTAGTTAAGTAATCTAGAATGTATCATCATTATTATTTAGCTGTTAGCTATACACATAAACATACAGTATATATTCAACCAGTTGTCAATTCATCAAGTCGTCCTCTCTAAACCTAAAGCAGTCTAATACAACAGACCTGCAATAAATCCTTCCTTCATGAAGGTAATCATGTTCAGTCTGTTGAACTGTATTCTTTATATTTGCTAAACAACCAGCGTTGTTCATACTCCAGACCAGTAGATGGCAGTAGCGAACCAGAAGTAAACTAAGAAACAGGAAGCAGTTGTAATGTGAGAGAAGCAGGAACACGTGATTGTATTCTTCCCTCTGAATTTAAAATGTGGATCAAACTACTTTTAACAGCAGTTTGATTTAGATTGATCTCATCTGAACTTTCTGTTGAGCTGTTACTATTTAGTTGGAGATAAATAGATACAGGGGGTGATTTTAGGTTGGCTTTTGATATGGAAATACAGCAATGCATGATGGGAAATGTAACCAATATTTTTCAAGTAAAGTGTAAATTATCTTTGTTAACCTTATTACACATAACTTTCCTCCATATTACATTCCTGTAGGTGATCAGACCTGTTATAGTCAGTATTTTCTGGTAATATCTATATGTTCAGCACCATCAGTCAACATGGTATGTCTGTGAAAGAGTCCCCGGCCTCGGATGTGTACAACTCATACTTACCTGGCAGGGGAGACACCATGATCAAGAAGGTGGTTCACCCAGGGCGAGGCTTGGCCATTGCACTCCGGCTGAGCTGACCTCTGCGAATTCCTCAAATGTGGGAATCTCGACTGCATAATTTGTGGTAGTGGGGGACTGCGTTCGCGCTCTCCCCTGATAAAGTGTGAAACAATAATTTAATATCCACATCCAAGTGCAATAGATGTTATTGGAGGAAAGCAGTATTCCACACTCTCCTCTTTTTTTCACAAAGCGGAATGTATTCCTGTGATAAAGTTATTAATTAGTTTTTAACAGACCATCATGGTCCCCTCCTCATCGTTCAGCACCGACGTGAACCACAGACTAAATAAACAGTTCAACGTTAACCAGCACTGGACTACTGGTCTAAGACTGATTTGCTGCTTGGTCCCCTCTGTGGCTCGGGAACCCTGGGACTGGTTGCTAGTCTTGCCCATACATGCAGACTCTTGGTAGTTGAGCACTTCTTAAGAAATTAACCCCAAACATAGTTTTGTATTATATTCTACATTAAAAGGTTTGAAGTCTATTAATTGTGTATCTCACTGACCTTCTAGAGCCTGGTTTGCAGTAACCAGTTCAGTATCATCACCTGATGATGACATTTTTACATTTTGAGATGCATCAGTTTTTAATCAACAAACACATGCTCCTCCACTGCATTCCAGGCTTCAAGGACCTTGTTCCTCTGCTCACTGGAAAGAGTCAGCGTGTCCTCTGCCAGGATAATGTCCACCAGAGCAGAACAGAACTTTCCCAACCATTCAAAGCCAGGAAGGGGGTTTGGACTGCAGGCATCCTCCTCTTGAAAAGTGGCCATATAAATAAGTTAAAATGTGCAGGGAGGTCTGAACCACCTCCTCCTCTGGACCAGGTCCATCATTGACAATGTCCTTAAGAGAGAAGGGTTTAGATTCACCCGTGCTCTGGTTGAACAGGTTTTCCAACCCGAGCAGCTCATTGGAAGGAGAATTTCCGGGCCCCTGTCAATGTTCCTTTATATGGCCATATTGGCTGAGTTATTCTACAGCGTCAAATTATCCCACTGTGGGAACCCACCTGACCATTAAACATCATTTCCCCTGTCCCACTATACTTGTGTCCCGCTGTCATGGAGCTGTGCTGGGAAGCTTTAGGGTCCAAATGTGCCCAACCTCCGGAAAAGGGGGAACAAGTAAGACAGCATAAGAAAAAAATGTTATGCTGATGTTTTACAGAAAAGTTAGACGGCATAAGATCAACACAAATGTGTCTGCAAAACAGAATACAATAATACATTAAAAAAGGTCTGCCAGGTCAACTTCCAGCAACCATCAGAACAACACAACATAGCGTCCGAGAAAAAGCACACACACACAAAGGGAGAGTGTACGTCCCTAAAGCTTCCACTAGATGGCATCATGCCTCTACCTCTCTTCTTGCCCCAGGGTCTTTTACTCTCCTCAATTGTCATTCGTGCTCAGATAATCAATAAATGTACAGAGAGAAGCTCTGTCACTATGAAGAAAAACTAAAGTATGACTCGCGTTCAAGTGACCACCTGTAACATTTATATGTTCATTGCCAATCGGTCATTTCAGACTTTGAGTAACATGCTACAACTGGAATTATCCAAAGTGTTTTGTTGTATGGAAACGTGACTTTGACGTTGTTGCACAAGGTACTACACGATGATTCATTTGAATGGGCTTTGAGCAAAGTCTTTGTTCTGATTGGACCCCAGCGCGTAACGGGCGAGATCCTCTGACAGCTCATTACCTCTGGTTAGTAGACGGCTTGCTGAAAGGACTTAAATGACGAGCGTAGCAGTAGGCGCTGAGGCCACTGGGTGTCTGTGTTTCTTCTTCTGCTGCCCGGGAGAGTTTATGGCACTTGACAGTTATAACACAGCGTATATTACAGATTATAACTGTGCTTCCACTTGAAGTGATGGGCGGAAGTGTATCTGAAGCTCACGTGAGGCTTCAGCAGTCTCTGACCAATCAAAGTGGGCCTCCTCCAAATGTAGTCTTGTCAGTGTGAAAGGACCCCCTTCTGTCCCTCCGCCTGACAAGGAAACACAAACAGGGAGTTTTGGTCCAACTAAACATTTGGGAAGATACCTACCTGATTAAATCACACTAATCAAGTTACTTTTTACTTTTTATTTTTCAAACATATTTATATGCAGAAAGGACACTGTGCAGGAGTGTTTCCATGTTGCTTTTGGTACTTGGCAATTCATTTACGGTGACTCTCGAACTGGTGCTGCCACAGTGTTGATGCTCACCGTGAAAACGGCCTCTTCTCCAGATGTCAAGTCTGTTCGAGTGCCACGCGCGAGCGTGCACCGTGTTCCCGTGAAATGTGCCGTGACACAAAGTGATTCTCAGAGGCGGCGGTGTTACTTTCCTGCTCCTCTGCTGCAGGAGGCTCCCAGTGGGACTGGAAGTGGCCCCCAACGCAGACCGGAAAGAACGACCGGACGGGCCGTGGCAAAGGACCGCAATCGGCACGATAAAAAAGGCCGCAGTACATGAGAAACACAAAGCGTCAGTAAACGGGAACACATGGAGGATGGACCCCTGGATTCAATTCAATTCAATTCAGTTTATTTTGTATAGCCCAATATCACAAATTTGCCTCAGAGGGCTTTACAATCTGTACACATACGACATCCCTGACCTTTGACCTCACATCGAATCAGGAAAAACTCCCCAAAAATAACCGTTGACAGGGAAAAAAGGGAAGAAACCTTCAGGAGAGCAACAGAGGAGGATCGCTCTCCCCGGATGGACAGAAGCAATAGATGTCATGTGTACAGAATGAACAGCATTTACAAAGTTACATAAACACATTACATGAATATGACAATGTATGAATGGAACTCCAATCCATGTAACAGAAGGAGGTAGAGAGGAGGCGCAGATGGAGACTGAGGGACGACTGTGTGGACTACGTGGTTGATGAAGCAGCGTCTGCACTGTGACTTCAATGGAGAGGACACACACACATGTGTGTGTTCCCCACAGCACCTGGAACTTCAGAGGATTTGATGTCACAACCGGCCCCTCCCCCCTCCAGCACGTCTTTAGCTCTACAAGCTTCAAAAAAGGAGTTGCTGAGCACGAGGCATTTGTGCAAATGCAGCATTGCATGAGCATATGGTGAAGAATATATAATCTACATAGATGGAATTAACTTGAGGGGACAAACAATATTTGCACCAACATAATTGATAATGCTTCCGTGGTGTCTTTTTCTTTTATTATTTTTCTTTTAGTTCTTTACAACACTTTTACAAACTTATCTCAAAACCCTTTAGAATCAGGAAGTGACATTCGTGGTCCCCAGAAGATGAATCCCGAAGAACTATTACAGAAGCGTTACAGGTGACCAACACTCAATACAGTGTAAAGTATGCAGAAAAAAATATGAAAAATAACAGTCAAATATACGACAAAGATTAGCTTAATTTCCAAATGTACACAATTGTGTCTTGAGCCTCAGAAGATTTTAATGTGGACAACAGAAGCTCTCCAGAAAGATCATGTAGTTATTTCAACATCTGTGACTAAAAATTGTTATTGCTACAAATTTATTGTAGATGTAGCAAATAAACAATATTTACTTCTCGTAAGACAGAGGACATATCAACACGACTCTGCTGTTTAATTTTAGGGGGTTTTGAGGACATTTGCAATTCATTTCAGAGACCCCTACACACACACACACACACACACACACACACACACACACACATCTATACACGTCTCCTTTAAACTTCCCCTCAAACTCATCAGTTCCCTCCTGAGCCACCCATTAATCAGTCATTCTTTTTCTTTTTTTCACTCCCCTCTCTCGAAGCCCCGACACAAACCCCTTCCTGCCGCGGAACTCTTCCAAATCATTTCATTCACCCATCCTTATCCACACACACACACACACGCACACGCACACACACACACACACACACACACACACACACACACACACACAGAGGGAAGCCGCCCCTCACCCTCTCTCCCAGGATGATTCCAGTCCATTCCCATTGAGCGGCATTAGCATACAGATGTTCGACTGAAAAGGGAAAGCAGGGAATCACAAAGGGGCCCGCATGACCAGGAGGGGAGGGAGGGGTCGAGGGGCTGCACAGGGATGGCCCTTGGCCTTTTTAAGGTCTTACAGACACACACACACATCCATGCACACCCACAAAAACACACACCAACATACACACAAACAGGGGTATTGAATGGTAAGTAGCCATGGGGGTTGTGGGAGTCTGCTCCTGCCTCACTCTACTGTTATCCATTCACTAGAGGGAAATCCTCAGCCTGCCCACAGCTGAATGCCAACACACACACACACGCACGCACACACACACACACACACACACACACACACACACACACACACACACACACACACACACACACACACACACACACACACACACGCACACACACACACAGGGCCCCCCTTGCCTTGAGACATAATGCACACACACATGCATGAACATAAACAGTTTTTCACATCACATTAAATGGAAACACAAACAACCGTTACCCGTATGAGATGAATAATAATTACAATGACTTAGTTGTTGTGTGTTATTCCTGTATCTTAAATACTGCCAGGGGATTTAGGAGTGACAGCAGGTTCCAGTCTGAATTAAGTTCTCCTAAAAGTAATGCATTATAATTTGTGCGTAATCCCCGTAATGGTGCAGGACCACAAGTTATTTTAACCCAAACCATAATCTTTTCCTAAACCTAACCCAAATACTTAATTGCCGAAACCCCGTGGGGGATTGTGCGGTGCACGCTTGTGTTGTAGGAAAACTTGTCATAAAACCTCATATATGAACCGCAACAGTACCGGTATATAAAATTAGCTCCACCTCCAACAGCTACATAAAAATGGAGGTTTCTACACACACATACACACGCACACACACACACTCACACGGGGGAGGACGTCAACTTCTGCTCCACTTTGTGTGAATAGATGGAAATCAGTCACAAGTATCTCTGTGCCCCATTGTATGCTGGGAAGTCTTTGTTCGAGCATCTGTTGCCCAAACATTCTCCTCAGTGTCACTCACTCTAAATTGGTCTGTTCAGACGAGTTGCAACAAAACACACACACACACACACACACACACACACACACACACACACACACACACACACACACACACAGAGGGGAGGGCTGGGAGATTCCCTGAACGCGAGTAAGAGAAAGAATTAATCTTTGTCCCTTTTGTGCGTCAATGAGACACAGATGATCGTAAAAGGCCCTCGAAGCAGTGGCAGCAATTTAGAGTGATGCTCGTGGGAACGCTCCGCCGGAAAGCAACACTTGTGTTACTCCATCATGTTAACCACAAAGATGCACTCACAAGGAGTATGACTCCTGTCACTTACATTGATCTTTTATTCATTTTTGACAGAAAGAACAAAGAAATACTGTCAATTTAAGCCATTTAGCGCAGTTCAGACTTAGAGAGGAGAAGAAGAGCGAACTGAGCAAGCCGGAAGACAAATTAAGCTTCCACTAAAATCAGTCAGTGCTAAGAATTAATTCTAAAACATACACCTCCGATTTCCTGCATCCTCTCAAATTCTGGATATTCCTCGATGTTCTGCGGAGAGATTTGGTCCACAGTAGTTTTCTCCACAGAGAGCATAACTGCCTCTAACTGCACTGCTGAGTCAGGCTTCTGATCATTTCCCTCAGAGTCATGCGACACGATGTTAAAGAAAACTAAATGGAAATGTAAGAGCAGAGGAACACTTTACTGCAGAGATGAGAGTGAGCAGAGGGGGACTAATGTGTTTTGTTAAGGAGATGTGAGGATACAACTGAAGACGAACACTCAGTGTGAGCTGACTGTCAGTGTTGGATTTCATTCCTTTGTATAGTTGTGTTGCATGCTATTTTGCTGAAGTTGTATTCAGCTTTTTTACTCAAGATAAGAATGACCTCATTTATAGGAAAATATCTGAAAACAAATAACAAATAACTTCAGACTTCCTGTGCACTATACAACAAAATGATACAAAAAATGATACAAGACAGCCGGGCAGTCACGTTTCAAAGACTTTTATTTTGAAATAAAAGGGGACAAATATATTAAGATAAAGAGCTAGGATATCAACATAACCCATGGAATGTAAACAATAAATGCATTTAAATTATGTAAAAAAACAACAACAAAGTCAACATATCGATCACCACAATATAGGTTTTGCTTCGAAAAACAAAAAAATAAATAAGGCTTTAAGTTAACAAAAGTTACAAAAAAAACGGCTTGCTGCCGGGTCAAGCTAACAAATAGCTAGAGCGAACGAGAAGCGTTTCCGGACTCCTTCGGGGCAGGTTGAGTTGACTTCACGACAAAAAACAAGCAATGCCGATCTTGCCTGGTTTCATTTGAACTCGCTTGATTTCACCTGCCGCTTGGAGCGTTAGCTAGCTAGCTAGCGTGCAACAGAGGTCGACCTACAAACACATTGTCATCAAGGCAACTCTGATAGATAGAAAAAACAACAACAACTATAAACAAATGGTCACCTGTTACTGAGAAGATAGCGCACAGGGATTGACAGCAGTCCTAATAAATCAAACATGTATGTTTGGAAGATGGAATCTTTCCAACATTGACATTTCTTTTGATAGCTGTGTTTAGCTGCCCACCAATACATGTCTTTATGGACCGCCGCATGCTCACACTGAGGCCACCACTTTGCTTTGTATGCAGACAACAGCAGGTTATTACAGTCAGAGGTGTGAGGCTTCACGGAGAGGAGAGGCGACTCGCTGGGCGCTCACACCGAGCAGAGGACCAACGTCATGGAGCTGCTTTTGGTGTGAGAACTCAGCGAGTCCTGATTTCTGCCAGGCCTAATAGCCAATAAGGCAACATACGCACATATAGAATGCCAAAATAATAATACTCTTCCTCCTTTTCCCTCTCCTCCCCGCGAGCCTTCTTAAAGCTACTGGATAGCGTAAAAACCAAGCAGATGGACATCATGAATGCATAAGTAAAGCATAATTTCCCTGGTATTATAAAAAAACTAAAACAATGCATAAACACAACCACAAATAAAACTGAACGAATTATACAAAAAAGCAATAAATAAGTCTATGAAAGTGTTAAGCTATAACAACTGTAATCATAACACTGTTTTGCCTGTCATGGTTAAAGGCTATGCTAAGCTAAGCTAAACTAAGCTAGGCATTAACAGTACTAGTAGGTTAGGGGGAACTCTAACATCAACTTTGGTAACTAGAGAGTCAGTGGGTCGCCTACACTTTTTGTTTGCTATAAGGCAGTTAAGCTGAATCCTTGCCAAGCAGTAAAAATGGCTGACAAATACAATCACGTGGCCACGGCCATACAACCAAGCCATGAGTCAATCAGTGACAGCATACAGCTAGAGCCCTAATATGACTGGAGAAGTGCTGCAGGCTGGCGTCACTACAAACTGTAAGGAGTAAAAATATGATCTGTTAAAAAAACACATTGCTAAGGATAAAAAAAACAAGTGGATAGCACACCAGTCATACATAGGGCAAACAGCATTCACCTTAAAATCAGGGAACAGGACAAGTTCTCACACAGAACCTACCCACCCAGTAGGAATAGCACAATGCCGAGCTATGCGAAGTATCCTCTAAAAATGGGTATACAACAGTATACAGCAGTAAGAACGGCATAAAAGAACAGCTTTATAAAAATAAGCATCAAACAAAAAAGAAAGGAAAAAAAAAGTCAGCTAAAACTGGACAAACACTGAGCAGCGCTACAACTGCTTGGATGAGGAATGCAATATGCACAAAGTTAGGTACGTTTACCAGGCTAGCTTAAAGGAGGAGCTGAATACCTAATGTTTTAACCCTTTGTGGCTTGTATCTGAACTTGTTTCTGGATCGGACACAAAACCCAACGTCAGATCCTCGTCACATCAACTTAAACAATTAGACTGTTTCTCCCCCCCGGTCCTACTGTAAATCCAGCCCTACAGTAAAACTACTCGTCTGTGACAGACAGCCGGCTGAAGATGGGCAGGCGTCGGCCCTCGAAGCTCGGCGACTCTGTGCCGCTGGAGGAAGAGCTGAGGGAGCAGGAGGAGGTGTAGCCTTCCTCAGAGAGGGAGTCCGCCGACGAGCAGCGCTGGAGGCCGGCCAGGCCGTTCAAGGAGGCCGGCAGCTGCTGGGGGAGGTGGTAAGCGAGGTTCGGGTTTTTGGAGGCGAAAACGGAGGTGGGACACCTGGTGCCGACGGAATCGTTCACGGCGTAGAATCGCAGAGCCGAATCGCCGGCATCCAGGTCGGGGATTCCGGAGAAAGGGTAGGGGCAATGCTTCAGGTTCCCCGGTTTTGGGAAGAGAGGGGAGAGGAGTTCCGGGCTCCCCGCTGAGGAAGGAGGAGGGGAGACGGAAGAGGCCCGGGCGAAGAAGAGGGAGGAAGGCTGCAACTCCTCAACTGGTTGGAAACTCTGTGGAGAGGAGGAGAACCCTGCGAAGCTGAAGCTGTGGCGCAGCAGTGGAGGCCTCATCTTCTGCTTCTGGGGAGGTGCGCCGCCGTTGCCGTCGAGGATCTCGTCAGCGTTGTGGATGAAGTGGCAGCGGGCCCCGTAGGGGCAGAAGCCTATCGTGTGGAAAGTGCGGCACGGCTCCGTCTTGTACTTGGGGTGCCGGCTGAGGCCTCTCATCTCGTCCATGCCGTGGGCGAACTGGCACTTGGCGCCGTACTTGCAGGTCCCGCTCTCCTCGAAGGTGCGGCAGAGTTCGGTCTTGTACCGCGTGGAGATGTGAGGCGAAGGGGCCAGCGGTCTGGAAGCCGAGGGGGAGCCGATGGAGGAGAGGGAGGCGTTGCTGAGGGAGAAGCCCGGTGGTGGCAGCACCAGTTTCGGGGACAAGGTAGCCATCTGGTCCTCTCTGCCTCCCATGCCGCTGCCCTCGATCATGCTGACCGAGCGGTCGACCCTGAAGGGGATGTGGCTGAGCGTGGAGCGGGGAAGCTGACTCTCCCCGCTCCACCCCTGGCTGGAGGCCACGTTGAGCCCCCAGCCGTCTGCTGCGTTAGTCACCTCAGAGCTGCTGCCGCTGTTGTTGTTGTTGTTGTTGTTGTTATTATTGTTATTGTTGTTGTTGAACTTGGAGTTGGGGAGTGTCACGGGGCACAGAGAATGGCGACGCTGGAAGCCCAAGACTCTCTGACTGTGCTGCTGCGGTTGCGGCTGCGAGCCGGTTGACGAGCCATCTGTCGCCTCCAGGCCACGGAAATTCTGTCACACAAAAGGAGAAGAATGGACGTGAGCTTTCTGCATTCCTGGAGCGCTGGAGCGAGACTGGCGGGGCCAAGTCGAGCTGAAAGGAGATTTCTAAAGCAACCCGACTGTTTTAATGTGTAAGGCAGTAAATTAGGCCTCATCAACAGGTTCATTTTCAGTGGAACGTTTTAAAGAGATAAACTTGTTGAATCTGGGCATAACTGGATTTCAAAATAGGATACAAAAAGACAAAAACCCAACTATAAGAATCTTCTTATAGTTGCAGCTAATATGTTTGTGTTTGTTCTATACAGATAATAAAAGAAAACCACGTGCTATTTTTTTAACCCAAAAAAACATAAATACGCGAAACTAAGTACATTTTCTTGTGGTTTCAAACTTGGTGAAACCACAAGAAACAAAACCAAGAATTCAACTTGTTTTCTTGTGATGTCTACAATAATGTTCACGCCCTGAATCTGAAGAATAAAAAAAATACATTTACTGACTGAAAACAATTAAAGGAATTAATGCATTATTAATGAGGCCTAGGTTACATTAAAAAAAGAAGTTAATTATGTCTTATTTCATGCACTTTGTTATATTTTCCCCACATGAAGGAACAGTGGCAGTTCTGTACTCTAGCATTGCCTGAATTGAGAGAAATCGGGTGTTGGCAGTTCTGTATAAAAGGTTGAAATTGTGCTCTCACCTTGAAGAACTCCTCGTCCAGTTCCAGGAAAGGCGTGAGAAAGTCGGAGGGCATGGTTCTCTCCGCTGTCCTCGCCGAGTGAAGGAGGTCTGGTCCCACAGTGGAGGACTAAAAAGTTTCTGGTCTTTGGGGAGCGGAGAAGGCAAAAAAGAAAAGGAGATCTAAGTTTGGCCCTCTGACGGTTGAGAGACTGCTTGTCCCAGGAGTTTAAAGAGGTTTTGGCTTTATGGGGAAGGGAAAGGAGAGAGAAATGAAGGAGTAGTCAGGTCCGTTGAGAAGGAGAGAGGGAGAGAGAAAGAGAGAGAGAGAGCAACGTGACCCCCTCGGAGGAAAGTTCCTCGGCCATCTGTTGGAATCCGCTTAAATAGTTGGGGAAACCCCCCATACCCCCCCCCCCCCCCCCCCCCCCCCCCCCCCCCCCCCCCCCCCCCCCCGCCTGTGTTCCTCAGGGGGCAGGGCAGGGAGTGTGTGTTAATGTGTCTGTGCTGGGGGGAGGGGGTCCTGCATTGTAATGGTGTGCTGGGGGGCAGGGTGGGCACAGAAAGAAGAGATGGGAGTTGAATGAAGGCACTTTTCTACCCATTCATTACCAAATCCTTCAAGATGCATTCTTCTTCTTTTATTTTTGTATTTTTTACCACCCCCCTCACTTTGTTTGGGATCGATACAGATAAGGAGATAATGACGAGTGTTGCACATACCGAAACACATTTAACGTCATTAGTGGAGTTTAAAACATACAGCAAATTGATTAAAAGGTTATTTGACGTAAAACAAAAGTCACAACTCTTATTTACATGTCAGGGTTATTCCTCCAGATGTTTTCATGAACCCTGATTAAGTGAGGGAGTAAATACGCTATATGGTCGAGGAATTGTGCAACACAGTTGATATGAACAAAATGATATTTCGTCATATGGGCTCCTGACAACAATACTTCAAGGCAAGACACTAAAAGCAAAACATTGTTTCACGCACTGGTGAATTCTGAGATTTCGTCCTATTTTGTGTCTATATCTTGTCTCCTTTGAGACTAATGGAAAGAAAACATCCAAAATACACATTGCAGTGTTTATTTCACTACTATTTATGCTACATAAGATAATGCATCATATGCATATTTAAACATTTTAGAAAACTTCAAAGACAAAAAAGTAATTGTCTTAATGTAAGTAATGCACAGGAAGTTTCATGGCGATATATCATTATAATTTTTTGTAACCATATTGTAGTTTTACAATACATATCTTTAATGGCTGAGAGTCTGAGAGTTTTTCTCGGACTCTGAGCCAGAAATCTCCACTTCAGCAGCTTTTACATCCACCAAACGTTCAACTTGTATTCCTCCGTATTCTCCAGGTTTTTACAGAGGGGTTTGTTCAGATATCATTCATAGCCTGATTTATACAACATGTATTGTACTCTAATATGTCAACAAAATGAAACAAGAGTTTGGAACCTGACTTTATCCAACGGAAGTTTCATGGTTGTATCTATTTGATAAACAGTTTACCTGATTCACCTTTAGTGTCTCCCCCCCTAAGAAATCACAATGCAGGAAACCCACCAAATGTAGTTTAACTGAAGGTTTCTGCAAAGTTGAAATATTCCGTTCACGCTATGCTGTTCATCGCTACGCGATGGAAAAGTTGAATTCCAACACATGGAAGTCCAGTACTACTTTAACAACACGCAATCTGGGACAAGAAATACGACTTCTCAAATGGGACGTCGTCTTTTACAAATATCTCAAACCCTTTGAATCAGAATCCACTTTGAACTCTTTATTCTTGTGGAGTTTGTCTTCTGTATCACACCAGTTCTCTCCCACTGTTTCCTCCAAAATGCCCACAGGTGTAAACGGAGTGTGAATGTGTGAGACTGAGGCGTACCCCACCCAGCTTTGTGAGGAGAGCTTTAGTTCTGGAACATTTCTCAGAGTCAGAGATGCCTTAGAGGTACAACGTATACAATGACAAAGTGATTATGTATTGTGTGTGAAAAATGTATTGTTGTTGTCTACATGAGCTAGCATGCTGACCCTCAATGCAATATAACTAAATATAATGAATAAATAAGTCTTTTGTTGCTGTTTGCTGTTTTTAAACTACATCTTTTTACCTTTTTTTTGTAAACATAACTCAATATTTACTTCTTTCTAATGTTGTTTATACTTCCAACATTCTGACAATGTTAATATATTTTACAGTGGAAAAAGTAAAAATGATAGTATTCTCTTTACTAACACGAGAAGATTTGCGACACCTTTCACGACTCATACAAATTAAAATGTCACGCTTCATATTCCACATTCATGGCCTCCTGTGTATATGACAAAAGAACAAGTTCTGACATGCGGGTCAGCGGTGATCCATCCACTCCCTCAAGCGGTGACGTTTTTCATCGTCACGGCTCGCCGTTTCCAAGCTTGTTGTTGTGTTCAAATGCAAATGGAGGTCAGCGAGGATGGTTCAAAAGCTAGCAGGGTGGAGAAGTGTCGACCGTTCCACAGTTAACTCGTGGGACCAAACTGGTTTGAATGGTGTCGACGTGAGAGTTCCAACTCGGGTGCAGGATTGTGCTCCCAGCCACAAAAGCCAGCCACAACAACTCAAAGGTGTCATCTGTTTCGACATTTTTCATTAACAATATTTGTGAAAAATATAAATCTGCTGCGCTCTCCCAATCGCTTCATCTCTATTACCGGCCTCTCAAGTATACCCATGTCAAGCATGTCAGAGTTGTGGCGTACGAAAAGTAATGCACTCTCACCCCAGAACAACAAACTTTTCACCCAGGAGGCCTCCGTTCGTGTCCTGCGCGAGACCACAAGTCAACGTTAATTTAAGTAACGCCACTTCCGTAAATATTGTAACCTAAACAACCATCTTTTTCAAACTGTATGTATGTAAAGAACATTTTGTACAATTTCAAACAAATTTGACTCAAATCATTAGAAATTCAAAATAAACCAGGAAGTGTATTCTCCGCTCAATAATTGCCCCGTCCAGAGAGTTGGGAGTCATTAGCTTGTTTGTTGACATCAGGTTCCAGCTAAGGCTGACACTTTGATCTGGTTGTGTATTGTACCCTTGACGCGTTCTACAGTGGGGTCAACGGTGCATTTCAAACAGCACTGCTGGTCACTTGTTGGTGCTGTGCATTGTGCCTCCGTATGGCGACAGTTGACCTTTAGTAAATCAACAGTTTGATGTCTGGATTGTTTGTGGCTCCGCAAACTGATTGACGGTTCATAAAAAAAAAAAGAGGCTGCAGAGGCAAACTGTAAAACACGCAACAGACATTTCTTATCACAACGCCTCACTGATACGTTACTGCGGTGTGTTCGGGGTTAAATAACTGTAATCCCGTGTGGTTTCCTCCCTGTGGTCGCTTGGTTTGGTAACAGGCGGACTGTCGTTATGTCTCTCTACCTTTTCTGTACTTGTTTCTACCTCTTTCCCTTTTTTTTATCGCGTACCCTCGTCAACACATTTCTTTTTTCACCACACCTCATATTATTTAAGTCATTTACATCCGTCAGAGTAGACACATTTAGCATTTGAAATATTGTTTCTGATCGATCATGGAAATTAATCAGTTACCCCTCTCTCTCTCTCCCTCTCTCGCTCTCTCTCTCTCTCAGTTGTTGTGGTCTAGTGACAGAGCAACTGCTTACATAACCAACATAACTGTCTGTGGCTGTGTGATGTGTGTGTGTATGATGTGTGTGTATGTGTGTTTGTGTGTATGATGTGTGTGTACGTGCGTTTGTGTGTATGATGTGTGTATGTGTGTTTGTGTGTATGTGTGTGTTTGTGCATATGATGTGTATGATGTGTGTGTGTGTTAGTAGGTGCCATAGTTCTAACTGAGCTCTTAACACGGCAAAATAAAATGAATATTCTACAATATTCACATTTACATGCAATAAATATTAGTGGAATATTAGTGTGTAGCTGATGCCAGGCAAAGTTGTGCTAAAAAAACGCCACTCTGCTTCTACAGTGTATCATTTAAAAAAGCATCTATTCAAATGAGGTAACGTCTGAGTAGAGAATAAGTAAACAAGAGGACGAATATGAGCAAGAACAACTTCCAATTTTTGTCGGCCGTCAAATAAGTTTTGCATGTCCGTCTGTGAAATATGAACATACATCTGAATGTTCTTTGAACAGGTTCCACAAAATAAACACGATGAGCCACGCTTTTTGTTTTTGGCCAATTCCTTTGAATTCCTCCTGCAGCACCCCGTAGACTGTGAAAGGACGGCCTCCGTAACAGAGCTCTGAGGCACCGCATGAGCGGAACGTCCCACCGACACCATCGTTCCTCGTGTCTACATTGTCACATCATTATTGGTGGCTCACTTTAACTCTGGCTGGGAAATGCCACCCCCCCCCCGGCGTGTCGGTTAACGGGGCTTTGGGTGGAGACGAGGGAGGAGCCCGCTTCACAGAGGCTGTCGGCTGACACAGAAACACAAACTACTGCAGAGAAACATTAAACAGACGGCTCACAGATGATGTTAAAAGGTTTGGTTCTGTTTTTGGAGGTTGGACCCCGAGGGTGGAGATAGCAGGCATTCCGGTTCCCTCAAGGCTGCAATGTGCAAGATGCTCCGAAACAAAGCATTTCTCCACCACACTGGGTCCATACAATCTAAATATACATCCACCCGCTAGGTATAAAATGGCCAACTACTAACTAACAGCAGGGCCAGCATACGCCATAAACTGCTGACACGGTGTTTGCTTGTGGTCCATGAACACTTTGGTTGCTTTGTGTGTTTACCAAAAACAAAAGGAAATCCCAAGCTGCCAGAAGTGAACAACACTTTTAATTTGAGCTAACTGCTGACTGAAGGTTCGCCCAGCCAGGGGCGGGGGGGTGGGGGTGGGGGGGGGGGGGGGGGTCACCCAAGAAACAAACTCCAAGCTATCTCTGCAGTACATCATGCAAAATATGAACATGAGCCACGTGGCTGTGATAAATTCATCTTTGTTCAATTTCCCCCAAATCATTTAGAAAAAGATAATAACTACGACAAAACACACGTCGTCAGTGTAAAGCTAAACTTATTTAGGCTATGAAGTTATTAAGTTATTAAGTAGTTGTGAAAATAAAATGTCTATGAAATATACTGTAGACTTCTCTCTGCTTTGTTACATGCACACACACACACACACACACACACACACACACACACACACACACACACACACACACACACACACACACACAATCTCAAAAAGACTCTCTTCTCTGTCTTCTTTCTCTCTCTCTCGCTCTCTCTCTTTCTCTCTCTCTCTCTCTCTCTCTCACACACACGCACACACCCCAGCGTGGTGGTTGGCCCCCTGTCTGAGCCTGTCTTGGCCTCTTTGTTGAGGCCAGCAGGACAAGAGCTCCATTGTCCAGAAGCTTCTCCATATGTCCCCATACACACCACAGTGGAGCATTATGGACAATACCAGCACACAGGATCGGATCCCACTGCCCTCTGAGGCCTAATCAGGGACATGAGCCCGTCCTGAGCTCCACGCCGCACCGAAACAGACGGGTCGAATGGGATCATTTGATGATACTATAGGTCTGTGAGTGTGAATTGTGTATTTTGTATTTATTGGTTCACTTTGGTGGGGCCGGTGCACGTTGATGACAACATCACTGTAAATGCGCCAGAGTTTGCCAAGAGGCTATTTTTCAACAACAAAAAACAACAGAATAGAAAAATAAAATTACAAAAGTCATCAATCAAAACAACACACGATAAGTAAACACATGATGGGATACTAGTGTTGACAGAAACGAGGACGAAAGACTCAACTGTGCTTCATTGTTTGACACTAAAAACATACAGAGCAGAAGCACAAATCATACAATCGGAACAATGAAAAAAAGACATGCGTGCAGGTAGACGAGGGACTTCAATTGCGAGATAGACATCAAAGCCCCATCTTGAGCTCGCCAGTGGTGCACGCAGCAGAACGACCTATGAACGGGCCTTTTTACGCCTGGAACCGAGGGCGTCTGACATAACTTGACACGGCGTACAGCACGTGACCATTTTGCAGCTGTTGGAAAGCCAGATACCCCTCTCCTGTTTGTCTTCTGAGGTTTCGAGATGCATCAGGTGTAAAACTCAAAAGCGACACATTATTGTTATGGCTATTCAGCCTGCATAACTAAACATGAAAGAGCTCATTAAAAGCACTCTTTATAATTGCTCTTTGAGTGCATCCGCTTACATGTAACGTCGCAGTTCTACACAAGCTTTTCCCTTCCTGAATAAAAGCACATTGATCGCCATCTCCTCCCCACCTGTCCATTGTCATGGACGTCGGCTCTCTCAGGTCATTTCCATGGCAAGTGGCCCGTTGTGGCTACCTGCGGTGTTTGTTTGTCCTGCCGGTACTTAGCTCCCACTTTGCTCCCTGCATTGATATGAATGAGGGCCGTAGCCATCGGATGTCCACCGGCCTTGTTTCCTCATGTCTTATCAGTGTGTGAGCGGGACACTTTGCTGTCACACCGTACCAACAAAAATATAGCTGCGTTCAAATTGTCAAAAAAAAGATGTTCTGTTGTCTTCCAATAAAGTTGGAATTGGGATGCTGCCTCTGTAAATGATTGTAACCTTTCTAGACTGACATTCAACACTTCACGCAATGACAAGCTCACAACTTGTGACAGATGCTGACATTTTGCTTTTTTTCCCCTTTTTTTTTTCGTGAGATTATGTTCTTGGCATTTCTGTCTCGGTCAGATGGCAGGGGAGAGAGAGAGAGAGAGAGAGAGAGAGAGAGAGAGAGAGAGAGAGGTATTGAATGCATCAGGGCGCATTGCAGTTCAACGTCAACACTGACTTTTCGTCTCACACGGGAAATCAAAAGCGATCTTGTGGCTGAAATATCGCTGCTTGTTTTGGATACCTCACACATCCCTCCCACCCTGCGTGGGCTTTTACGGTCTTGAAACTTCCTCGTTCACGATTGTGTACATAACATAGATTTTCGTGCCGATACCTAAGGAATTGCGGCGCATTCGTTTTCGTAGGTCCAGCTGAAGATGCTGGATGAGACTAGCCCGTCAAGTCATGTTGCATGCGCCTTTGCTCTCAGGCGGGCACAGGTAGTACTGGTAAAATCATTGTAAATCTTAAATCTTATTGTAAGGTCCACGGGGCATTTAATTACGCATGGCTATACCGAGAAAGGACACGGACCTCAAGTGTGACCGACTTTCCACCGTCGCTCCATTCGGTCTCCACCGTGTTTCTCGTGCGCTGCAGTCCTCTTCCACCGGTTCCATTTGATGGCGGCAGCAGTAACTGGTGAACGGAGCACAAAGCACAAGTGCAGTTGCTGTTACCTGCAGCGAAACTGAGTTTAGGGTGGCTGTTAACTGCCGATGAGAGTTTTACAAATGTATGACTAATAATAATAATAATAATAATAATAACACCGTTTTCTTTTGGGATCAAGTGGCTGACTCATAAGCCGTCCTTCAAAGTGAAATCAGGAGCAAAGGAGCGGCCCTATCATGCGCTGCTGATACATGATGCTCATTCTGTGCCGGGAGACGGTGAGTGTTTTGCTCTTTCTGCCGCCACCAACAGCATTCTGTATACATGCCAATAAAGCACACCAGGAACACAGCAGCTGATTTACGGGTCATCTTCTAAAGTGGCAGGAAATATTGCCAGCCCCGATAAGAGATTTTTAAACGGACGATTAAAGTGCAAAAGTTATAGAGATTAATGGTGACTGCAGTTGAGGAATGATCACATAGCCGACCACGGGCAGTTAGGGACCGTAATACAGAGATGGATAAATCACCGCGCGGGGACCTGACTCCGGTGAGGTCGCACAAACAACGGCGTCACGAAACAAGAAGGATATTTCACTTGGTTCTTTGGCCTCGTTCCACCCATCGAGCCAGCTTCCTCTCTTCTCATAGTATTTCTTCCCCTCAGGTTTTATTTCACCCACGAAAAAGAACGACAGGCTCATCCAGCTCCCAGGTCCCCTGATCTGTGAGGCGCTTGTGCAACATTTTGATTGAGACCAACAGAAGCTCGTAAGAGTCGAGAAAAAAAAACTTAACTCAACAGGTTGGACTACGGAGTCCGAGCCAACCTGTTGGTTCAAATGGCACATGGAAATATAAACGCCTTCGCTGTGAACTGCAGACATAATTAGCGAGCAAAAGTCAATTCTGTTTTATTCGGGCCCAATATCACAACTCAGAGATTTGCCACAAAGTCAATAACAATCTGCACAGCATACGCCACCCTCTGTAGTTAAGACGCTCGATTCGGACACGGAAAAACTATAAATGGAAAAAACATCGGGGTCACTCTCCATGGACGGACCGACATAGCCACGTGATTGATGACGATATTATGGTTTGGAAAATACTGAGCATCTGGATCAACAGTGGAGAAGATTACATAATTGGAGCGGTTTGAGAAATTATTCTGTGACATTATTTTCTATTGATATCTTATATGGCCTTTCTAAAATCCAGTGTAACTGAACACTGTTACTCCTCCGAGGGTATTGTTAGCCCCTGCCATCGCAGCCCAACACATGAAGGTTCTCTTCGACCATGACCGCCTCTTTCTCCATTCAGGTCCAGGTCTACAGCCACGCTCCCCTTCCCTCCCTCTGATCCTCCACCAGGCCGTATGGCTCCTTAAACCCTTTCAATTGACCAACTGGACCCAACCCCCACTCTGTAACACACACACGCACGCACGCACGCACGCACGCACGCACGCACGCACGCACGCACGCACGCACGCACACACACACACACACACACACACACACACACACACAGACACACACACACACACACACACACACACAGACACACACACACACGCACACACACACAGACACACACACACACACACACACACGCACACACCCACGCACGCACGCACGCACGCACGCACGCACACACACACACACAGACACACACACACACACACACACACACAGACACACACACACACGCACACACACACAGACACACACACACACACACACACACGCACCCACGCACGCAAGCACACACACACACACACAGACACACACACACACAGACAGAGACACACACACGCACACATACACAGACACACACATACACACACACGCACGCACACACACACAGATACACACACACACACACACATGCACACACACACGCACACACACACACACACACAGACACACACACACGCACACACAGACACACACACACGCACACACACACGCACACACACACGCACACACACGATCTCTCTCTCTCCACCAACAAGGAATCCCTGACTTCCCCTCTTCAGTTCACTTTCGAGGAGGGAAACAGCGGCCGGTCCTGCTTCCTGGAACAATGTCCAAAGAAAGTGTGTGTGTGTGTGTGTGTGTGTGTGTGTGTCTGTGTGTGTGTGAGAGAGTGTTTGAGGGGAGGAGGAGGGTGGTGGGTGAGCAGAGTGTTAAGAGCGTCCACTGGATTATGTTTCGACAAAAGAATGGACCCCCCTGCTGCTGTAATTTTCCCGCCAGTCAGTTTCCTGTTTCCTGGAATCTGGCAGCGTGTCTCACACACCCACCCACACCCACACACACACACACACACACACACACACACTGGCCACTTGGTGCCAGCTGCTCACTATGATGCAACAGCAGAGTGACCAGCAAGCCCTCGGGGCATCTGGTTAATAAAGACTTCCTTTCATCACGTCCCTGGGAACATAATCCATACACTATTTCATCACGTCGCTCGGAAATCGCCTTAAAAACAGAGAATTTGCAGAATCCTTTTCACCCGGTGACAATAATAAAAAGATTAGTTTCCGCATTGAAGCTGTCCGTGTTTTGCATACTCACAGCATGTTCAGCACATGGTTTATTATTTGAATAGTTGGCAGTGAAACACGATTAGATATTTTCGCTAGTTTCAAATTACAAAGGCAACCACTCTTTATAATAATATTTATTCATATTCATAATAAGAAAGCAAGTGTAAAGCAATGTGTTTCTTATGAAGCTATCGCGGCCTCTTCCCAATATTACGCGGGAAAATAGAAAGCTCACCACCAGTGAGAAAGATAAGGCTTGTTTCTTGTTTCTCAACCAGCAGCTACAGAGATGCTGGTATGGTTGGAAGTGTGTGTGTGTGAGTCATCGAGGCAACATCCCGTTGGAGGAAGCTTTGGTGTTCTTCGCCGTTTACTTCTCTCACCAACGGACACGTCTCAGGACGAAACGTTACAGGTGTGTGTTGTGATCAAAATAAGGGCCGAACATGGGCGGCGGAAACAAGGGGAGGTTGTGTGCGTGTGTGTGTGTGTGTGTGTGTGTGTAGGAAGAGGGGAATGCAGTGTGATCCCGAGATCGCAAGATGGCCTTTAGTTTGCCATTGAACATCTGGTCATATGAGTAAAACATGCAGCTGCAAATACAAGGTTGCCACAGCAAAGTCAGAATGAGAGGGCTGACAAGTGGACGCTCCCTGAAGCGCTCTAGACGTCTCTAAAAATAATCACACGGCCAAAAGCTCCCGCAGCTTTAAGGGCATCCGCTAATGTGCGGACAAGTGTGTGACACTGTGCATGGCATGCTGGGGATGCTGCGAGGACACTCAAATGTTCATTGCAAATGCTTATGTGGACAAATGTCCGACACACACACACACGCGCACACACGCGCACACACGCGCACACACACACACACACACACACACACACACACACACACACACACACACACACACACACACACACACCTTCAATGCCAAACTGTTAACTGCCACAACTGGTGGATGGTTGTTAAGGTGTGTGTGTGCGAGAGACAGACTGGACCTTGTTCACTTCAGACAGCCCCAGTCTGCTGATACAGTGTGAAGTAACACACACACACACACACACATGCACACACCGGGTCTGGGTGTGAGTCTTAAGCGCTGTTGTATGGCACTAAATGAGACCAGTCTCCTCAGCAGCTGCTGCTATGTTATTTAAACAGGGGTAGTCGTTGTGTGTGTGTGTGTGTGTGTGTGTGTGTGTGTGTACACTTTTTGCCCTTAGCTGTCAGTCATTAACGCTATTTTGTTTTTGAATGACATCACATAGTCAGGACAGCTAGCAGGGGGGAGGGATATACGGTTTATTAGTGGTTTTGTTAATAGAGTGAAGAAACATCAGCGCTCCCGTAAACGCTACGAAGACCAATTAACATGTTGCGAAAGGTTTCAATGGCTTCAGCGTCGCAATACCGCCAACTACAGCCGTGTACATTCGGATATAAGTTGTGCGTCAATGAACAAAAACCATGTGGAACACATGCACCTGTGTTACAGACATGAACAGTTGCTTCTGTCACTCTGGTTTGAGTTACAGACGGAACATCTTGTGAATGCCCGCTGTCTCTGGAACAGACTCGGAAGTCCCCGGCGTCGGACTTTCCCCTCTCAGAACCATGAAGTACATTTAATCTGATTTGATACAGAGGGATTTACATGCTAAACTTAATAAAGCACATTGTGTGTGTTATAATTTGACAGAACATGTAGATTATGGTTCTGGTTTGACCTCGTAGTTGAAAATTCAAATGACACCAAGATAGTTTCATTTTACTGTATTTCGAACTCGTTTCTTTTCTCCGTAAAGCAGCGCTGTCTTGTTTTACAAGAAACACATTCATAAAGCAGAATGAGCATCGTTTTTTCTTACCCCCTTTCCGTACTATGCAGAACTCGCACTGGCATTGCAGGAATGTGGGCTGAGGACCAGTATAGTATGAGGTTAGAGGGGTTAAAAGTCCCCATCCCTTTTATATTGTGCAACACAGCCTCATTGTCCCATTCAGCTGCTGTGATGGTGTCCTCCAAGTGTCTGATGTGGCTTTAAAAAAGTCCACTGAGCTCCAGGACGACGCCGACTCACCAGTCGATATCTATATATTATATTATATTTGATATACTCAATCGATATCTGATATGGAGTCTGGCTGCCGAGTTATTGACATCATAAACAGGCTGTTTTCTGAACTGAATGAAATGGACTGAATCTCCCTGGACCAACTCCACAGTAAAGACCTGGTGTGCAAAGCTATGGGCTTAAAGAGCTTTCCAAATGATGACTTTAAAAGAAAACGCAGACTCCCAATTTTACAGGAGAGTTTTGTTCTGTGTCCTCATGCAATGGTTCATATGGTACCTTATGGAAAAGTTACTCCACCAAATCCTGTTTTTCCTCCCGGGTTTTTTGCATCCTGGTTCACGGATACGTGGATTACATACGATTCCGTCTCCTGGGACATCTAGCTGCGAACTCTGTATAAAAATAGCTTGCACGACAGAGTAAAGCCGTTGTATCCGACCTGATTTTCATCGCTAGCTTGTTGCGCTGAAGACTAAGAGACCCAAACATAGCCAGCAGCATTAACAGCCATCATCAGCCAAATGCCTGAGAAATCTGCGTGTTTATGGACGCGACCATCCAGCCATAGCTAACGGAGTCATTACCATAACAAACAATAATTCCCTTTGGAATTCCTGCCCTCTTTTCGTACAATACAAACCGACACAGTTAATGCAACAGTCCGCTGAACTGTTCTCCTTTCCACTGCTATTGTTCCATGGCTTGTTTTCCACGCCGGGGCCTCCCCCGACCCCATTACTTTACAACGGCTCCAGTCAGTGTCACCGGGTTTTTTAAATTTTATTGTCACAGGATGGTGGACGAAGAAGCTGGGGAGGCTAGGGAGTCAGGTGTTGGTTGCTGGGGTAGGGGGGTGGAGGTGGATTTAACCTGCAGCCCCTAGATGGCTGAACCACCTGATGATCAGTACGTTTAACACTCGTGAAACCAGGTTGTGCAGGGAGTCGGACAACATGTTCACATGGGCGGGAGGTGGAGGTGGACGAATCCAACAACCAGCCAGAAGGCCGCTGCTCGTCCCCGGTGATGTGATAACGTGGATTTAGTTTCGGGAATTGACACGTGTTGCTGACGTTTTGTACAGGAAAACGTGTGAAAAAATTGAGAAGTCTCTTCAGGTAAGATACCATGGAATGTTGTATGAGGACACGGCGAAGGCAGGAATTTGGTTTTAATCGATACAGCAACTGTTCCCCTTTGAGAAAATGCACATAGGAATATGGGTATGAAAACGTCTTTACTGTACACACACACACACACACACATACACACACACACACACACACACACACACACGCACACAAAAGCCACTCCTCTATTCTCTCCCGTCCTCACACTAACACACAGAGGCAAAGAGAGCGACACACAAGCAACAAGGCCTTTATGTGTGTGTGTGCGTGAGTGTGTGTGTTGATGTGGGTGTTTATGTGTGTGTGTGTGTGTGAGAGAGTTACACGTGTCTCCTGTCGACAGGTCTGCAGACCAAACACACTGTGACATAATTAGGACAGGAAGAGAAACAGGGTCGACAGAGGTGTGTGTGTCTGTGTTTGTGTGTGTGTTTCAGTCGGGGTGGTCTGGTACACCTACAAAATCTCAATGTCAGACATAAAAACAAACACACGGGTCCACACACACAGACACACACACACACGCACGCACGCACACACACACACACACACACACACACACATGCACCACCTTGTACACTGTGTCTTTATGCCCTGTGTGAATGTGTTGTGCCATGCGTCTGCCATTGACATGAACCAGTGGAACTAATTGAGCAGTGTGTGTGTGTGTGTGTGTGTGTGTGTAGTTGTGTTGATAAACAAGTGAGAAGCTCTGACCGCATCCATTGCCTCGCATTGACGATCTGAGCAGTTAACAAGACACAACGGGTGTTACAAGGCTTCCTCTGCAGGCATGCACGAGTGTGTGTGTGTGTGCGTGCGTGCGGTTAGCTGTGTGGTAATGTTTGAGCGACGAGGGGTTAACGAACACAGCTGCCATCAGTTAAGAGTGTTCAGCCAGAACTCTGCATGTGGTTTACTGGTGACTGTATCAGTGTGTGTGTGTGTGTGTGTGTGTGTGTGTGTGTTCCTGTACAGAAACATGTTGGTTTTTCAGAAGTGACAACACTTGAAACTGCAATTGTAGCGTACTGACATTCTACTATGGTCTGCATTTGGAACAACATTTTGCTCAAAGTACACATGGTGCCTGTGGACATCATGCTGATTGGCTAATGGTGGCTCTGAGTTTCATGACCACTGACTTGTGGTCTCTTATTGCTCGTTTGAACTGAAGACCTTACTGTTCGTGTGATTTCAGGGTTTCTTCACGTCACGGAGTTGGTTGATTCCATGAACCAAAAGCACTGAATCCCTAAACACTCATCGCTGATTGGTGGTTTGTTGACATGGTTCGTTGGCGAGTCCAGGTCAGACTTCGATGCGTTCCCCATCTGTTGATTTTTCCTATCCATGTCCCAGAATGCAAAGCGCATCTGGTTATGGGATCCAAGTCCCTTGTATCTTGGACAGCGGTCCCCAACCTTTTTTTCTTTGAATGCCACCGTCAGTATTTTTGCTATCTTGTGGATTTCATTGGGAAGGCAGGTCACAGCGTGGACATGACACCACACTACCACAAACACACAGACAGGTAATGATTCACGCTCACACTCACGGGCATCAATCAAACGAAGCTGCATCTCTTTACTCCGTGGGAGGAAGCCGGAGAACCCGGGGAGAACCCACGCGGTCATGGGGGGGTTTGTGGTGGGGTGAGAGCATGCAAACTCCACACAGATGTGCCGTCCAGCCCCCAGGAACTGTACAGTGCTGGACCACGTGGGTGTGTTCTACATGATAGGAAAAGAGAAAAGAAAAGGATGAGAACTCACATGGTCTGAGCCAACATGGAATGAATTATGAAGGTGTCACACGGGTATGGGACATGTATCCACATGAGGCGGGTCTTTCCTTGGCCTACGCCCCCGATCGTAACATCTGCTTCAGTCTGACATGCCACGCTAACTAAAAAGACAAACGATCACGACCAAGAGCTAACGGCGTTAGCAGGAGTGGCCACCGGCCACCGGTGTCTGGACCTCTGTCGTTCCAGACACCGGGGGGCTCACGCTTCAGCTCGACATCAAACGGGGGGGAAGGGAAGATGATGTCACTGTAACGCCAATAAAGTTTGACTGACAGGATGGGGCAGGGGGAGGGGTTTAATGCCGAACAAAGAGAGAGACCATGACAGTGTGTTAAATAAATACTATTGACTGTGTGTGTGTGTGTGTTGTTTACGGTTTCCTGCAACAGCAGAAGAGAGGGTTCTTTTAACACGAGTGTCATGTTGCTTCCTGTCTGTGAAGTGTGAGAGAGAGAGAGACATAGAAACTGACAGAAAAGAACTGCCTGTTGTGTGAAACACACACACACACACACACACACACACACACACACACACACACACCTCAAATACCTCTGGTTAGTATGGACAGCTGGTCTGTTGGCGGGAAAGCAGAGGCCAGCTGTCACTGGAGAGAGAGAGAGAGAGAGACAGAGAGAGAGAGAGAGAGAGAGAAAGAAAGATAGATAGAGCGGGAGAGCGAGGGCGGGGTTGCATACACCAATCGACGGCGAGAGGCGAAGAAGGAGCAGAAAAGGGAAGGGAAACATCCGGAGACCAGGAGAGCTCATGTATAGAGAAGAAAGAGGCGACAAAAGATAAAAGAGGAAACAAAGCAAGACAGTTAATGAGAGAGTAAAAACCTGGAAGCGGAGGGGAGGAAGGAGATGTAACCGGGACATCTGTGCAGCTCATGTTCTCGCATTAGCTTCACAATCAGCAGAAAACCTCAGCATCGTTTAAATCAACGCAAACCGTCCACACTTTAAAAAAGTTGCCTCCCTGTTGGGCTTCTCGGTTTAATTGGACACTGATAACAAACTTTCTGACATTTGTATTGTTCTTTTTCTCTCCTTTGTACACGTTTCTGCACAAAGTCACCGAGAGCTCTTACATGTAAACCCCAAAATATAGCTACATATGTAATGGAAACATAACACAACATACTAACCTATTATTTTCATACATCAGGACACCTCATTGCGTATCAGTGCGTCCACAACACAAACTTCATAAATAATCTTGTTGACCATTTAATCCAAGAAGTTTGTGCGTTTTTGGTTTGTAGTTGCTATTCTTTGTGCAGTGGGTCTGTTGTGTGGACGGCATAGGATCAAATCATTTTCAACTTTATTAACAGGGCACATTTCAAAAGCAACCGCAGTTGAGCAACGGGCACGCAATAGGAATGACAACAACAGAATGGCGTAATAAATCAGTAAGCATGATCCCCGTTCTTTTACTGAGAGTGACATTGAGCTTTTTAGCTGATAAATGTTACAGTGGTGTTTGCTGTACACTGACCCAAACTATGAGATACAAAGAAGTTTAAATCATCAGAATCAGAATCAGAATCAGGTTTTATTGGCCAAGTAAGTTTGCACAAACAAGGAATTTGACTTGGTAAGGTGACTCTCAGTGTGCTTACACAAAATATACAACACGATACAATACACAATACAATACAATACAGTATGCAAATATACAACATAATACAAATATACAACACAATACAATACAATACAATACAAAGCCCCGTAGAATTGCAGAGCCGTTCACGTGTCACATTTGATCAAAAAAGTTTTTGCGCCGTCAAGC
The DNA here is from genome assembly GCF_009769545.1 of Cyclopterus lumpus. Classification (NCBI taxonomy): domain Eukaryota; kingdom Metazoa; phylum Chordata; class Actinopteri; order Perciformes; family Cyclopteridae; genus Cyclopterus; species Cyclopterus lumpus. Next base: position 2,986,319 of record NC_046990.1, read on the forward strand.
TCGCGTGTTTTTTCAAAGCTTCTGGAATACTTGCGGTGCTCACCGCATATCATGTGACGTGGAAACAACCAATCACAGCTGGCAGATTTTCTCCATAAATATCAGTCTACGATAAATATATGAAGTTTACTTCCTGGACCCTCTGCCGTCGAAGGACGTCCCGGGCATCCGGTTCAAAGGTCAGCCGGACTGAAGATGGAGTGGAGCCGTGAGGGATGTACGGGTTTCAGTCAGTGAGGCCTGCTGCTGAATTACAGCAACTTCATGCGGGTTTTGGTTGCTTAGTAACGGCAGGCGTGACAGTAGCGGAACAGGCCCCCCTCCCCCCCAGCACATGTTGAGGTGGACGTCCCAGCAGGGATTCGTCTGTACTTGGATAAACACATTTCCAAATTGGAAGCCAGTGAGGCTTCTGAACTAGCTCCTCCTACTGGCAGGCCGGGCCAACTACATGGTGAAACGGGGGGAAAGAGGAGGAGGGGAGGGGGGTTCTGTGAAGTGAGTTATCAGAGACACAGACTGCAGTGGACATGGCATGGTTAATCCGAATCTCTCCAAAAATGAGACTTTTATTTTTAAATTTCTTTGCGAGGGGGAAAGTACTGCGTGAAAAGGAAATTTAACTTGAAATAGGGTTTAACTTTAACACAGTTCTCTGCCTTTTAGTGCTCATGAATTATTTCACCCATCCTCCTATCCTTAGTTTACCATTCAGTTGAATAATACACCTCTCTCTCTTCGACTGAACAATCAGCCCATTCTCTGCGGCCCTGAATCCCATCCAATTAGATATTGAGTACCTTTCTTTTTTTAAATGAACAGAAAAAGTGTTATTAGTTTAATAAAAACTTGCGTTTTTTTCCTTCTTTTTTCCCTACATAACTTGTAGAACACGAGATGTGTATTTTTGGAAAATAAATATTCGGCTCTCTTTCTCTCAGGCCTTCTTCATTCAACATCCAGTTTCAATGAGGTTAATTATCTGTCTCCTAATTTGCCTCAGGGTGCACACACACACATACACACACACACACACATACACACACACGCACACACACGCACACACACGCACACACGCACACACACGCACACACACACACACACACACACACACACACACACACACTGGGAAAAGAGTAAATGTATGTGACTCCACATGAATCTTCAACCAACAGCAACAACAGTGTGCACACACACACATGCACATTTTAAAATCCATTTAATTTAAATTTAAATTTATTAAGTAAAAACATGACAATAAATGTCACTGGACACCAGAAGTTTTCCTAATAAAATGATGATACATATTAAATTGACTCACATCCGATTTTGGATTTTAGTTTAGTTCTACTGCTAAAAACCACCCTGTTTATTTGTTTACTTTAGTTGATTCCGTGTTATAATCGTTGACACACACTCTAGCCATCTCAAAGCACTACATGTTTTTAAAAGGCACACACACAAACACACACACAAACGCACACACAGAGGCTGACAAACAAACACACATACATGCAGGAGCCAGAGAGCGTGGTAAAAAAAAGGGTGAATAGTGAAAAGCACCTATTTATCCCGGCTCCCTCAGGTCTCCTGGGACACACACTGCTGCGAACAATGACCGGTTTAAGTCCATCCACTGACCTGCACACACACACACACACATACACACACACACACACACACACACACACACACACACTCTCACTCCACTGCGAGCAAAGGTCCTGCATTACTTAAGTAAAAGTAAGTATTATCAGCTAGATGTATGTAAAGTAAGTCAAAGTACTCATTAGTCAGTCAAATCTTCCATGTCAGTGTTTCACTTGTATATATATGATGTATTATACTTGATGTAACTATATTTGTAACTATACAGACAGTTTATCAGAGAAATTCTTATTCAAAATCACCACATTTGAAGGTACGTGTTTTTCACTGAACACCAAAGGGAATAACAATGATGAATCTGTAAAGTAACTAAAGCTGTCAGACAAATGTAGTGGGAGTACGAGTACCTTAAATTCATACATGTACACCACTGGAGTCAATGTACCTCGTTACATAAGGACATCTGAGACTCCACACTGACCACTTGAGTCCAGATCAAAAGACTTCTATAGTCCTCCAGAAAGCGTTTGCTTCCATTCATTATTGTACAGAATGCAACGCGTCACAATAAACACAACGTTCACACTTAAAACTAAAGACATTCGGAGATTACTCTGTTTCTCCCCTTCTCTTTATCTCTGAGGTTTTAAAATATACGTAGCTTCATTTTCCCACCCTTCCTCTCGCTTTCTCTCCTTCTCTCTTTGTTGATTTCTTTTTCCTCACGTTCTTTATTTCGTCTCTGTCTCCTTGTCCCCCTTCCCCCAGTTTTCCCATCTCCATGCTCCATCAGAAGCACCACAAAGCCTGCCGCCTGCCCTAGCAACCACCGCGCTGCCGCCTCTGCCCCGGCAACAGGCCGTCGCCAGGGTTTCTGACCCCTGACCCCATCACAGCTGCTCAGCCATCGCATGTCCCACAATCCCCTGCTCCCTGCTCGCTCCCGTGACCAGGGGGTCACACGCGGGAATCAGACGTGAATAAGGCTGCATCGCTTTCACTTTGTCCTCGGTCCATTTCCAAAAGAGGGGGAGAGGTGAGGAAACGAGGAGAAGTGAGAAGAGGAAACGAGGAAAGGATGAAAGGAGGAAAGGAGAAGAGACAAGGAAAGAAGAGCAAATGAAAGGAAGGCAAGGAGAGGGCAAGATAGGAAACAAGGACAGAAGATGAGAGGAGGGAGGAGACAAGAGAGCATTTGGAAAGACAAACGGGAGAAGAGAGATTAAAGTGTAAGGGGAGAGAAGATGAGGAAAGAAAGAAAAAGGAGAGATTAAGGGAGGAAAAAGGAAACGAAACTAGGAGAGAAGAGGAAAGCAGCAAAATGCATGAAATCCCATGTGGACCTTGCTGTGTTTATGCTGAAGAAAAAACCCAAAACAATGGACACACATGAAAAGGTGCCTTGTGATGTCCAGACGCTTGACACTATATAATATCACACATGGATGGCACTTTAAGGAGAAAGCAGTAGTTTCTTTTAATTTTAGACTATAAACTATAAACCCAATGTTCGCAGACTTCGCCAAACGTCAAGGCCACGCCCCTTTTTGCGGGATCAGAAAACCGAAGCTCCTTCAGACAGACGTCAATGCAAGTTGCTGTGGAAGGTCGACTGTGGTCTCCTTGGTGAAAGTCACGGAGGCTCGGGTTCTCTCCTCAGGCCAACACTGTCAGCACTGTTGCCCTTGTGTTGAGAGGCGTGGCGAGGCGTAATGAATCAATGGTGATCGCCGTCATGCTGTCGGATAGTTTATACCATAATCATTACATTTAAAATACAGTGTTTTCCCGCATATTCTTATTTTGTATCACCTCTTTCAAAGAAGCATTTCAACCCGAGTGTTAAAAGATAAATTCCAGTTTATTGTATAAATATTTAATTATGTTCGACTCAGCTGACTGACTCCAACTTCCACTCCTCTCTCTGTTCAGCTGGCAGTTTGGGATAAACAGCTCCGTTTTACCATTAAAGGTAACGATCAAACAACAACAACAACAACAACAACAACAACAACGACATGCTTCAACACAGGGGAAAGATTGGCCAACCCAGTGGACTGTGTGTGTCGCAATAACAAAGCAGATCAGTGCACTGTTTGAGCTGCTCTGTGGGTGAGTGTGGATGCAGGGTCGAATGTGTGAAAGCCTGTGTGTGTGTGTGTGTGTGTGTGTGTGTGTGTGTAGGTTGCCTATACATTTGAAGACCAAGAGTCCTCAGGAGGAGAGAAAAATAAAACAATGTGTCTCTTCGAAGGGGTTGAAGTGACATGAAGTGATGAATGTGACATTTTCTTTTATGAAACGCGCTCACCGTGGTTTAAATTGTGCGATAACACAAGCCTGTTTTTTACCTTTATTATTTTCGTTTTATTAGATGTCGCTGCGTTGCCAGGTGAGCGACACACATGGAGCATCTAGCAGCTCCAGGGCCGGATCCTTTGGCCAACAGCGGATGGAGACCAAAACAGAGCGGAAAGGGCCGTGAATACTGGACGTTGCCAGGTGGCCAGAAACACAACTGCTAACGAGTGCTAACGTAGCTCTGGGTGTCAATAAGCAGCTGTTCAAATGGCTAAACAAAGTTCACTATCAACTCTGTAAGGTGATAATATTTCAAGTGATTTTAGCTCCTTAGCGTTTGCTTTTATTTGTTTACTCAAACATAGAAAACTAAACGAAAATTCCCAAACACATTATCCATCTCGGCAATGCCCTTTGTGTTTATTTAATCAAGCCATTTTTCATGGTACATTTATGTACACATATACAGTAGATATGGCAATGAAATGCAAATAAAGAGGAATCTTCAGTTGTTTTCTGTGTGGGTTTTAATAAAGTCATATGTTACCAGCCCGGTCTCCTGAGAATTACATTCCCATACAATGAAACTGCATCATCGAGTACTTTAGTTGGCTAAACTTAACAGAGTACCGTTGTTGCGTTCTTTTCGTTTTGTTTCAATTTGTAGTCAATCAAAACCAAACTGAGATGTTTATTTTGGTATTAATTAACTAGTTCTCTCACGTTTTGTTGTTGTTGTTAACCCCGTGTTCGAAAACTGTTCCATCCGGGACGATTTGCCTTTCAAAATAATTGAGAGTGAAGTTTACTGAGAAAAAAACAAAAAAAGTATAGAAAGAAGCCAAAAGAAACTTCAGTGTTTGTTTGTCATCCATTGGCAGCTGGACTGACTCAGCAGACAGCCATGGACTATAGTGGTTTGAGGGAAAAGGTCAAATAAATTTACAAGAAAATACAAATACAAATAAACATGTAAGATGGCACCCAACGCTCGCTGCTCTTTGTAGTTTTTTCGAGGCGGTTCGTTCTGAAGTTTCAGAGCTGCGGTCGGTCGGGTGACGTGCAAGGGGAGGGAGGGAGGGAGGGGGGGGGGGGGGGGGGGGGGGGGGGTGTCAAGCTGAGAACAGCAGCTCAGGGTGGTGGAGCTCACCACAGAAACTACATATCTCATTACAAATGCATCACAGAAATGAAAGGAACAAATAAAGAAACGAGTGAAGTTTAGTTTATATGCTCAGCAGGGAGGGGGGGGGGGGGGGGGGTTGTGTTCAGTGTTTGCCTCTGTCTGCATGTGTGTGTGTGTGTGTGTGTGTGTTCGCTTCCAGGTGCTGTCCCCAGTGTAACCTGAGCTGGTCATTTATTAATAAATAATGCATCGGGACCAGTCAGCCGGTAGCTCCAGGTTATTCTGCCATTTGCCCTCCAAAAAGAACAGATACACGCACACACACACACACACACACACACACAGACACAAACAGCAGAGTACACAACATTACAGGAGACAACGTGACTGTTTTCATCTTCAAGATTCAATTTGGGGGATTCTTTATTTTGTCGTGTCACCTGGAGCTGCCCCACCGACCATGAATCCAGAATAGTAAGTTTCTTTCTGGTGTGTTATTTCCTACGGGACACTCATGTCCTGAATACCAGCGGGAGACACTGACGTCTGCTCTTTGGCTGCTCACAGGGAAAGTGACTTGTTTCTGAGCTGGATAAAGTGTTTGCAGTCTGTTGTTAATGCTGCCTTATATCTCCATACTGACGTGACTACAACTGCAGCCTGTTTGTTGCTACTAATGCTTTAGCTCCATCCTACGATTGAGTGATGATGAGTATAGATATGCTGCTTTAATGCTATGATGTGTGTGAAATACCAAATAGATGATGTTCGTACTGACTTTCAGGGGTCGAGCGTGCAGGGTTACAGAGTTCTTGTTCTGCATCCACAGTTCGGCTGTTACTTGCAGTGGGATCGCTCGGCCCCTGTGGGTCATGGGAACTGTAGGCACTAGAGCCCGGCTCGGTCACCACATCAAAACTGGGCTCGGTCGCCACATCAAAACTGGGCTCTCTCGCCACATCAAAACTGGGCTCTGTCGCGGTGCTTTCAGATGCAGCCCGCTGGATTATTCTAGTAATAAGAGGTTATTTTTAGAAAAGGTAATCTGCCACATTATCCAGTCCCTATACAGCGCAGGGGGCTTGTTTACATGCAAGCACTTTAAGACTCTACTTAATGTGTCTTTAATCGTTATTCCATCATAATTATAAGCTACAAAGGTGACTTAGTGGCAAACAGTCCCCCTCCTGCATCCTAGTGGAAGTCACTGAGCTGGCAAATGTTTTCATGTGTGTCTGTGTGTGTGTCCTCCAGCGACTACCTGTTCAAACTTCTTCTGATCGGTGACTCTGGAGTCGGAAAGTCATGTCTGCTGCTGCGCTTCGCGGTAGGCTGATAAAACACCCCCTACCCCCCCACCCCGCTCACCCTAACCTAAACCTGATTCTAATCCGAACCTTAAAACCAAGTCCAAACCCCGAAACAGACATACACACACCTCATTCTACACAACTAACTGTGTGTTGTTGATCATATGTTACACCCCCCCCCCCATAGGATGACACCTACACTGAGAGCTACATCTCCACCATCGGGGTCGACTTCAAGATCAGGACCATCGACATGGACAGCAAGACAGTGAAACTACAGATTGTAAGAGAAACACCTCCATCTTTGTTTTGTTAAAATGTGCTAAATTAGATATTCAGAGCATATCTATTGCCACATGGCATGCACTGCTGGCCCGGCAACGTAAACAAAGACAGGGATGCTCGGATTACAGCACACACACACACCCACACCCACACGCACACCCACACGCACACACGCGCACACGCGCACACGCGCACACGCACACACACACACACACACACACTTCCCTTCGGCTCAGGTAGACCTTTATGTGACTTTATCTTTACGTAGATAATAGTTGTTTCCTGCTATATTAATGCTCTGAATATGATATAAAAAAACCTTGAAAGCAAAACAAGTCAGAGAACACTGTGTCATGTAGAAGCTCGGTTGTTCTGACTTCCTGTGTGTGTGTGTGTGTGTGTGTGTGTGTGTGTCCCTCAGTGGGACACCGCAGGTCAGGAGAGGTTTCGAACCATCACCTCCAGCTACTACAGGGGAGCCCACGGCATCATCATCGTCTACGACGTCACGGAGCAGGTCAGCGTGTGTTTCTGCCACGGCCTCAACAACACAATAGGAGAGAGCTTGAACATTAACTTCGGCTCCTCCTCCTCCTCCTCCTCCTCCTCCTCCTCCTCCTCCCCTCTCTCTCTCTCCTCTCCCCAGGAGTCCTTCAACAATGTGAAGCAGTGGCTGGACGAGATAGATCGCTACGCCTGTGAGAACGTCTCCAGGCTGCTGGTGGGGAACAAGTCTGACCTCGACAGTAAGAAGGTGGTGGACGTCGCCACTGCTCAGGTAGCGGTAGCACATTAAAAACACCCGACAACATGAATTGGATGTTTCAAAACAAGATTGGCAGATTTGTTACAAGCCATGCATGATGTGAACTCATAAATGATGATGGTGTAGTTTGAGAATATAAAGCAGTGACACCACCTTCAATATTAAAATGCCTACATGTCAACTCATCAATAATGGAAGCCTCTGAGGGGATTCATTTCCACTCACTTTTAATACATGAGCACATACGCAAATACTTTTTAATAGAAATATGAATGCAGAGTACTTTTACACTGTGACGATTTAGCATATGAACAGATTTTTCTTTTTTCTTTAATCGTTCCACTTCCTTCCTCCACCCCTGGTTCCTTCTCCTCCCCCCGCGGCCCTCTGTCCCCCTGCAGGACCTGGCCTCGTCTCTCAAGGTCCCCTTCCTGGAGACCAGCGCCAAGAGCTCGGACAACGTGGAGCGGGCTTTCCTCACCATGGCCTCGGAGATCCACAAGCGCGTGGCCAGCGAGGGAGGGGGGATGCAGGGCGAGTCGAAGGAGGCCCGGGCCCAGAGTGCCAAGATCAACAGCGCCCCGCTGTGGCTGGGAGGGGAGAAGCAGACGCCGCAGGCCGCCAACTGCTGCTGAGCAGGGGGGGCGTGACCAAATGTTCCAAACCAGAGGTGTGTCATTGTAGGCACATCTGTCGAGTTTCAGGACCATGTGATTGTTATGCTTTGGACACACAGTTATTGTCAGAATGTTGACACCTTTGCTACTAAACTAATAATATGACCGTGTCAGGAAGAAAAAACGTGTTTTTAGCTAGACTACAATCTATTTTGGCGCTTGGTATTTTTTTATTCAATATTTGATAGCATTTCTTCTTCATTGAGGGCACACAGATGACAGGAATGAAATAATTCGGCCAAATGAACAACGAGGACCGTGTGGGTTTGGGAGGAGGACCACTCATTACTCAAAAGTTAAGATGGAAATAGCAAAGAGTTTTCCGACAAGTCACGTGCAACAATATTTGACTAACACAAAATGAGAAGAGCTGTATGATATCATGAGTTTGAGCTGTTAGATTTAAACGGTGACTTCCCACCTTCCCTCAGAGGTGATTGATTGCATTTTACAAGTTGTTTTTGTGTTTCGCATGTTGTTCGCATATTCAAATAAAGACATCTCAGGAGTCTTGATGCTGGAAATATGGTTAATAAGATACAAATACATAAACAGGAGACAACATTTCTATGTGCAATTATCTTTATAACTAGTTTCTGTGGTACAAAAACCACAATCTGAACTCTTCTTAGACTCTTTCAAGCCGAGGTGAGCTGGAGCCAATCAGGGTTCAACGAATACGAGAATCGGTCAAAATAAAAATTAATGAGAAAAAAAAAACTATGAGCACTGGCCAGGTCGGCCTGGATTGGATCGGCCGTTTGGGAGTCGTCCTCAGTTTTTAGTGCATTTTCTGATCCGTCTCCTCACCAAGTGGAAGATCACCATGGCGGTTCAAAGAAACCAGAACATGTTCATCATAGGTTGTTGTTCAAGTTATGGAGTTATAATAAGCAAAGCACAGGATCGGTTTTCTGGACAGCATGACTAATACTCGAGCTAAAAGTCAAGATATTGAAGCCTCTGCCGCTGTTCTTTTTTAAATCCGTCTCCACAGAGTACTCCAACTTTATGGAAATGAGATGCTACATCCCTGGAGTACCCCTTTAAAAATGAATATAGAAGGATTATAAATTAACCTGTTTGAGTGAGCCAGTGTTACGCAGCCAGAGTTGCACTTCTCGAGGTGGGAGGACATGACACGGAGGAGCTGCTCACCCATAATCTTTACCAACTAATTGTTATAGTATCGCTAAGTTCCAGGAAGCAGTGATTTAAATGTGCTAATTGAAGAATGTCAATTAGCCAAAACCGGAGGTTATATCAACCGAAATCAATTCAAATCCAATTTGCCGAACCTCCTTTGTCAGAATGAAATGCTCAGTTGGAGCAAATAAGGAGACACACAGCAGCTGTTCAAGGCATCCACATTAATAAACGTTCAAAAAAGGTCCCGTGCAAAAACCTTGTCCATAAGCGAGCGTTCAGTCAGAGACGGCCTTCAAGGCAAGAACAGGGAACGCTGCAGGGCGAACGCTTCCAGGTCACCACATGATTGGCCCTGTGTGGCAAGGGAATTGTAGTCCCGGGTATGATGGACGACGAGTTAAAACCAAAGATACAATACGTGAAATATACAACAAGATAGATATTGTAGTTTATGCATAGCCAATTTAGACCCCTACCCTAAAGGGTAGCTTCACTGCGAAAGTGAAGACTGGATATTCTGTTTAAAATGCAGCCTTACGTTGTATTTCACAGATGAGCTCCTCTTTTCTAAAGACTGGATCTGTTGGTCAAGGTATTTCAGTGCAGTGTTGTGAGCAACGTGAGCCTGAGGACTGCAAATAGTCAAACAAGACACCAAGACTTGTTTTCAACTCCAGGGACTTCTGTTTGAAGTTTCCTGGAGACGAAACAAGTTCGCCATATTTGTTTGCTGCCAGCTAGAAGAAAAGTGTTGCGATCTGTTTCTTTTTTAAATCGTGTGATACGGCTCCCGTTAATCCGGTTATTCCATCCACATAAACAAAAAGCATACCCATACATTTTAATCAGGATTACGACTCTTTAGATTCCAACAATATTTCACATTTTACCTGCAAGGGCATCCAAGTATCCATGTGAGGATTTTTTTTATTCTTACAGTGACACGATGGTTCACTGCAGATGTAATCAGCTGGACATTATTCCATCAACCAGAGCCTGTAGAATTCCTCGTGCACGAGAGTTAGGCTGAGAGTCGTCTCATTGATGCTTTCTATCCCGACTTCAACCAGAGGACAGCTGCTGTTTGATCACTCTCCCACCTGCAAAGTGGGAATTCTGAACAGGGTTTTTCTATCAAAGTTAGTGTTGGTCAGTAAGGGAGAATATTTAAATCCAGAATGTACAAAATTGAAATGCAAAAGTTCATACAAAGTTAAAAATCCCAACATATTTTTGACCAATATACCATACGTTTAAGTCATCACTGGCACATGCATCGTGAATACCGCGGGAAATTAGACTGGACTACACGCAACTGTCACTGTTCGCCTGGGATCATCTTCAGAGGGGGGAGACACGAAAAACATAAAAGATAAACCCTCCAGCCGAGAGAAGAGAAATGTATGGAGAGCATTCTCAGGGTCAAAACATGTCCTTTCAGTTTGCCAGTCCCCCTCCTCCTTCCCCCGAGGGGGGGAGCGCGACAGTCTTCAAAGTGTTGTCTCGAGAGATTAATGAAGGGCCGGCCATCTTTTTTCAACATACGCTCCTCCCCCAGCATGTGTTGAAGACGCCTCTCCTCAACATGCGCACAGATAGCAGCCGTGTCCCAAGGTGAAGCTAGCTGCTGCAGCCAGGATGGATTTACAAATATGAGCCATGACTCACTGATGGGTTCTTTTGACTCAGAAGAGGCACGTATGCGCTGCAGACCCCGGTACTGATGGACTGCCTCTTACTGGGGAAGAGGGCAAATATGAAACAGGATGAGGGAGAAAAAACTAAACGCAGGTGAGCTGCTGTTAGTTGTCCTTCCACTAGATGTCAGTCTTGTTCTGACTTTCAGCTCGGTTGCTGCCGCCTCTGCTGCTGGAGGGACAAGCTGTCAAAGTGAGCCTGGCTGACAGCATCAGTCACATATGGATCCCCCCCCACCCCCTCTCGCTCAACCAATCTACCTCTCTCATCATATATCCTTCTCCAACAAGTCTCCTCCTCCTCATCTCCTTCTTTCCTCTCCTGATTCCTCTCTCCTCCTCTGCCTGTTGCCGTTTCATTCCGGGACAACGTCGAGGCGGAGAGTTTATCAAGGCATGCACAGATGTTTGTGTAACAGCGACAGTCTCACCAGCGGTGAAAGATGAATCTAACATCCTGACCAATAGATTGAAAAAAATGATATGGAATAATATTATCAACAAATATAGCAGAGCTAGATGTTAAATATGGTTAGAGAGAAGTCAGAATTGACCCAATCTGGTCATTATAGCACCAATGGGTTAACTTTACCCATGGATAAAAAGCCAACCGTAGGCCAAACATAAGCAAAGGTTGCTTTGATCCAGTGTTTATTTTGTGTTACAATTGGGTAATTTTCCCAAAATGAAATATGGCATGGTTGCGAACGGTGATAAAAACAAGAATTCAATTCAGTTTATTTTGTATTTCAGCAAGAAGGTACATGTCACAGAGTTCCTGACAGCATGCGTATTCTCCATGCACGGCGGCGTCTGGTAAAACTATCAATTTGTGTCAATTTTTAAAAGGACAAACTTGACCCTGTTTCCAAGAATGGGTCGAAATAACTTTTAGTATGAATAAGCCAACATAAAAAAACAAAACTATCAACAACACAAACATTCGAACAGGCTAAAGTTAAGTCTGCTGCTACAGAGTCAGTTTTGAAGATTAAGTGGTCAGAAGACAAAAAATAAAAGAAAATCTTACTGAACGATTATTATCGGCATGAATCTAAAATGCATGGCATTGCATGGATTATCCTTTGTCAATCAAAAACATGGCAACTTGCTTCCTCTACTACACTGATAACACGCATTTAGACAATAATGCCACCTAGCGGCCTCCATCAGTATTGCAATTCAAAACTGGAGACCAACAGAGCATTGTAGTAGAATAAAAGAAGGTTTACATTTGTCAGGATGCAGTGGGACACCGGTATCGGCACTGTTATGGACCTTATTATATAGATCGTGTATTTGCCATATTGTGACCCCATTAACTACAGTATCTTGGTCAATGGCTTGGAAAATTCCCTCTCTGGGTTGCAGTCATTCAGTCACAGCCGCCCACTGTTTCTATTTTTATTGTCATTTTCCTTTAAAATACATATTCACACTGGTACTGGATCAGCACACATCAACAGACGTTGAAATTGGTTCTGAGAGAGAAATCGCTCGATCAGCGCTTCCCTCGTAAGCAGGGTGAGGGTTGGCAGCAGGATGGCAGCCAAACAAAACAATAAAAGGGGACAAGGACCAAAACAAAAGCCGCAACAAGAAAGGAAGCAGTTACCGGACAGCTTTATATACAATGGGGATGTTTGTAGTTGTGGCACCTGGTTCCCTCTTTGTAATCCACAAAATGGTGACATGTATTTGCATACCTCCATGTTTCCAATAATAAACAATATCAATAACTGTATATACAACAAACTAACAAACCATGAACATCTTACACTTCATTTTAAGTGAGTATTAAATAGTTTCTGGTGGTCTGGGGAGATGAAGTGGTTGGATTTAGGGGAATTGGTGCCCTGAGGTTGCCCTTTCAGGCAGCCGGCTCAGTTGGAAGACGTTTCTGTGTCTGGATCCGGGGGAGCCAAGAGAACATGGGAGCAGTGTTGGCAGGTGGGTAGTAATCTCGGAACCCTGACGACTGATTGGAGACAAGGGGCTATATTTCTGATAATCTGGTGTAGCCGGTGGATATGAGGGGGAAATGCCCCTTCTCTGTGTGCTGCTTGTTGTTTACAGTCTGATTAGCAACTTGAGATGCAAGACTGGAGATGAGAGACGACCACAGACAATAAGAAGTGGAATACGTCATCGCGGCGTCACCCATTGGTTTGTGGACTGCTGTTCTGTGTTTTGGCCATTGCCATATTGGCTTTTTTGCAACCAATTAATGAAAGTGACCATATTTGGACGATGGAGGAGTTATGTAGAGACGCCTATACGGCTCTCATTGGGTAGAAATCTGTCAATCACAAGGTAGCCCCTCCCTAAAGCATATGCTTTAACGTCTATTTGACTCTAAATGGAACATAGTTTACTAAATGATCATCATGCTGTATTGAAGAAGACTTGAGACCATAAACTCATGTTTACAATGTTTACTGAGGGAATAAATCCAGAGAGAAGTAGAGTCATTTTCTCATAGACTTCTCTAAAACTTATTTTTGCAACCAGAGGAGTCACCCCCTGCAGGTCAGTAGAAAGAATGCAGGTTTAAGAACCTTCAGCATTGGCCTCACTTCTGTCACTCACAGACAATACATTAATGAATATATAACATAAAAGACATATTTGACTTCTTGTTTGTGATTTTGATTTTAGATTGATAAGTTGCAACTTGAGTGATATCTTTCAGCTCATAACTTCCATCACGCTCTGTTCAACAACACACAACTCATACTAGCTGCATGAGAGCACTTTTAGCTCACTTCCAGCTTATTGCCTACTCTACTGTGTGATGTCTCCACAGACTTCTCCATTTCCCTTCCTTGTGAAGGTCTTGGAAACGAGTCCCCTGAATGTTAGTACTTGTAGTCATGTTGGTAATATTCCTCCATATTTGGGCCCAGCGGTCAGTACTAGTTTTAGTGTATGTGTATTAGATGAGCAGAAAAATGCTTCAGGAGCAGATTTTTCAATAGCAGGAGTTGGATATTACTTTTCCTCCAGGAAGCCCACAGCGGGCCAGATAACGAGGCTGATTGATGCTCGTGGTGAAAGGTCAGCTTATCCTTCATCACGGGACCTATTTCTGTGCCGGGGGAAACTGTGGAGAGCAGAGCGTTGTTAGAGATAGAGTGAAGGTTCCTTCAATGTTTATACCTCCAATTTGGCAGGTTGGAATTTAATCGAAAACTTGAGTCAGTGTTTAATCGGAATGATCGGGGGGAGTAATGGTAGTGTGATTATACTGGTGGAATGTGAGAGGCTCTATAGTGGTTGTGGGACCAAAGGTTTAACCTAATTTGATTTTTTGTTGTTTTGTCAGCATGTCCCCAGTTTGTTAGGATGGTGAGGAACATTGAGATATATGGACGCTCCTCCTCCGGAGGCAGCAGGTGGTGCGTCTCCACCTTGCCAGCACTGACCCAGTTAGACCGAGGGCCCATCTGGTAGATTTTTACACCTGCTGACGTGTGACAAAGAGGCACCACAGCTGTGCTTATTAAAACTGCAGTCAGATAGGATTTTATCCAGACAAAGTTTCCCCAAAGAAACCCAGTTGCAGGAAAAAAAGTCATGGATGTGTTGAATGTGAACGGGATTGTTTTTTTCATGTGGACATTTTTTATATGTTGGCCAAATTGGGTAGTGTATGGAGCGGCTGTTATTAAAAGTTACGTGATATAATCACGAGTATTAGAAAAAATCAAGACAGAGTTGGCTAGAGTCTTTGTGGATGGGTCAAACAAACACAGGACTTTCACCCAGGACACCGCTGTTTGTGTCCATTGTTACTGGTTGCTATGCAACGTCACGTACGAAAGTTCACTAATTGGGGGTTGTTATTTCGGCTACTTATATTGTTAGGGCTGTTACGTTATTATTTGAAGACAAACAATGATTTTTATAACCATAACAAAGTAGTTTTATTGCCTAAACCAAACTTAGCGCTTTTACAACGCTAACCACGTGTCATTGTGTTTCTGTAAAGCGCGATATGACGTTGATATGCAACATAGTTTTGCTTCAAAAACGTTGGGATTCGACCGTATCCCGTTTTGCAGAAACGTACAATGCCAACATTTTGTTTGACGACACTCTGATGTCCAACAAGGGGGATCTTTTCTTTTGGGGGATTTATTTTCCTCCCAATCCCAAAACTGATGATGACAATTCATCACGGCCAAACAAAAAAACGTTTTCAAAAGTTTTGTGACTTTTGGATTTAGAGTGCCTTTTTGTCCGTCGTGGACATGGACCCTCTCTTAATGTGACTGCTTGAGCACGACAAGCTTTAATAAAGTGCTTTTAAATATTCAGATCCTCCCCCCCCCCTCTCCGTCTTCCCCTCTCCATCCTACCTCTCAAACTTTCCATCCTCTGCCAATTTAAACTTGGTAAAACCATACCTCATCCTTTTATGCTCGAGATAAATAAGACATTTGTTTGTTTTTTTAAGCACAGATGAATTTCCTTTAACTGAATCGGTGAAAAAAACTGTCTTTCTTTCCACAGAAATACTGATAATCAACCCCTCTTCTTTTCTCTCTCTCTCTCTTTCTCGGAAAGAGTGATAAGCAGTGTTTCTCGCCTCCCTCCTCCATAGCTGTGACAAAACAAGTCTCTTTGAAATAATAGAAAATAGCATCCTCCTCCAGAATTCTTCAACTGGTTAGTCCGACTCGCCGACAGACTGCATGTTTTAATAAGTCAGTGTCTGTGTCTTTATCTTCCTCCAGCCACCCTTCGCTCCTCATTGTCTTCACTCTATCTTTGGCTCTCCACAGTGCACATGGTGCGGAATGAAGAAGAGCAATCATGAGAGAAAAGATCCATTTCTTTCTTCTTCTAATCCACCATATCTGCAAGTGGCACCTTCAACAAACGACTGATAATGCGAAATGAAACTAAATGATGGCGCTCTGTCAAGGGTGGGACGTAACTCGTGTCCTTTGTGAGTCTCTGATAACAATTCAACACATACAATTTTCTATATCTTTGAGGAAATTACATAATGTACTTAATAAAGCATATACATTCCCCCAAATGAAAATGCTGTGTTGAACTCTCGAGCTGCAGCTTGAAAGGAGATGCTGATTTTTGGTTTTAATTTCCAAACATCCGCCTCAAATGACAGCAGCTCATGCTGCAGTGAAATTTGAGCTGTTCATGCTTGTTCACCAGTGAAATAGAACAGCGTGGAACAAAAGCTCTAATTAAAGGAGAGGTTCAGATGAAAGAGTTAAGCCTCACACTATGTCCATTGGATCCGGTCGTGCTACAGTTCAGTCGAGTTTTCAATGTCCAACAGAAAGGTTTCAGAAGCGGAGCGTCTGTTCTTCAGCGGTGCCATCCTCGATCACGACCGGCGCCCTCATTTACTAAATGAACATCGTGCTGTATTGAAGAAGACTTGAAACTAGAGATTGAGACCATGAACTCCATGTTTACAATGTTTACTTAGGGAATAAATCAAGAGAGAAGTAGAGTCCTTTTATATAGACTTCTATACAACCAGACACTCTTTAGAACCGGAGGTTGCCGCCTGATTATTACGCATTTTAGGCTTACCATGAAACAGTCGTGGGTTATGTTTAGGCAACACAACTACAAAACGGCACTTTTAGCCAACAAAACCCACGTATATAGGTACACAAACCATGTAAACTCATATGGAAACAACATAACAGGACTACACATCACAACCTCTCCTCTCGCGGCCTCTGTCATGCCCTCCTCCTCACCTGCCTACTAGGCTCTCTCTTTCTCCCTCTCTATCTCTCTCTTGGGGCTTGATTGACCAGCTGCCTTCAAAAGCTCCACTCCTGCTCTCAGTCTGCGCCGGACTATAGACTCAGTTCAAGTTAGTTCTAGCTGCCGCTAAAACGTAACTATTTAGATTCTGAAAACGTCCTGTTGATCTCCTGCCCTAACCGTGCCTGTCTTCGTGCTCAGGACCAGCAGCTGGATTATTGCCCCGACTCCAGCTCCAGAGTTCTGCCTGCCTGCTTACATTATTGGACATTTCCAATAAACCTGACTTTACTCCTGTCTCAGCCTCTGCCTCTGAGTCCAAAACCTGGCCTCTTTAACAGCCTCGCTCACATTTGAAACTGCCTCACCTGTGCAGAGCGCAGCATATTCACAATCACGCACCGTAGAACAGTGGTGTGAAATTGTAGGAAGCATAGCTGAAGTAATCTGCTAAAGGGACTCTGAGAAAACATCAACTTTATGATTCTATTCCTTCAGGCTGTATGTTTTTATGTATAATACATGTGTGTGTGTGTGTGTGTGTGTGTTAACAGGCTGCATTGTCATTGAACAAACAGCAACGAGCTACAAGCGGGTTGCTTGCCTGGAGGCAGCTTGTTGTAAAGTCGATAGCTGTAAAATTGATTGTCATTATTTAGCCACGGAAGTATTTTAACTCCCTTGACTGAGAGATAAACCAAGCGGCTTCATAAAGTGGGTACAAGGGCAATTCTCCAAGAAAGCAGGTCTCCTTAACCATAAAACCCCTTTTCGTATCTGTTCGCAGTTAAAACGCATCACGAGAGCACGAATGTAAAAAGCTGCGTGATAAAGCTGATAACCCATAAAGACAGGGAGAGAGTTCCCGTGGCCCCGGCACCAACAAGCGGCTCCGCATGCGACGTCTCGAGCGACTACTTGATTGGATCTGCACTTCTACTACTCTAAATGCAAATAAACATTTCTGTTTCCAAAGACCCAATTCGTAGGTCGGATCTCGATCTCAAGCACTTTCCCCCAACTTGAGCTGGCAAACAGAACTGAGAATATGGGCACTTCACGCAGTTTTCTAGGGCGAGCCGAGAGAAAAGGTTTGGCCGGACACAGAATCCAGTGATAAAGACACAATGTTCATGTTTCGAGCCTTATTATCCTCTGCTACAGGGGGATCTATACATGCCAAATATAAACACAATTACCGTTGTGTTCTGTTCCATAAATCTCAATCAATAGACGAGCACAAGCCTGATTTCCACTCCCGCAGCTGCACAGCTATCAAAAAGGAAAAGCCGCGAAGCAAAAGCAGAGTTTCATCTCTTGTGGCTTGATATGCGGCGGGGCTGGACACCGGGGCTTGAGCACGCCTCTCGCTATTGATGGTGTCCGGACCATTCATTTCATTTCATGTGCATGCGGCCGGGATATTTCAATCACCGGTACACAACGTCAGAAAAGGAATCAATGATCACAATACAGGTTTGAAGATCACAAACACAGGAAAACTAAAATGACAATTGTTACCTTAAAAAACGCAAAAGTGCGCACATTCTCACCACAAATGACTTTTTAGAACTCGTGGTTTATGTGTTGGAAACGGCGTATGCGTGTTTTGTGTGTGTGCGTAAGCATTGTTCAAACATCTGGCCCTCCGACGTCGATTGGTTTGAATTTCGAGAACTGGGCCCAATCTGTAACAAGACACCATAGAAATCACAGTCTGAGCTGTGACGCCACATGAACCTCTGCTTTCATTCCACATAATTGGCTTGTAGAGCCAGAGAGGTCTGGAGGTCACTTCAAAAAAACATTGGGGGAAAAAAATAAAAGTCAGAAAGGAGACAGAATGAAACTCCATTTCTCTGCAGGATGACTGTTGTCTGTTTGTGTGTGCCGCAGACCTTTTGGGGGTGGAGGGTTGTTGAATGCATTATGCAAGAGGCAGTTGATGAACCCTCACACGAGGGCGCCTGAGTCGAGATGAGACACTCTAGGACTCCATTTTAGGGCAGTATGCATTATACAGCACCGGTCCTCAAACGTGTTCTCTTGTCTGAGTAACTGCAGGTTCTTTTTCCAGTTGAAAACTTCTGAAAAATCCCAGTGGGAGTCAGTACAAGTCTCATCTGTGCTGCTGCAACTCTCCCACTTGAGTCCCAAAATACTCGCCTCAATCACAACAAGCCATCCAGAAAGCTGCCTCCTCGTATTCCGCCTCCTAAATTCCCCTCCTGGCTGACTGCGATGCCACGCGTCAGGCTTTGAGAAGCTAATGTTGGCCGCGGTTCAGGCCCGCACGCCTGCTCATGCTCTGCAGTTCTTAACGTTCAGGTTTATTTATACTGTACTAATACTAATAAAGACAGTTATCATCACTGTACTAATACTAATAAAGACACAGTTATCATTACTGTACTAATACTAATAAAGACAGTTATCATCACTGTACTAATACTAATAAAGACACAGTTATCATTACTGTACTAATACTAATAAAGACAGTTATCATCACTGTACTAATACTAATAAAGACACAGTTATCATTACTGTACTAATACTAATAAAGACACAGTTATCATCACTGTAGTCATACTAATAAAGACAGTTATCATTACTGTACTACCACTAATAAAGACAGTTATCATCACTGTACTAATACTAATAAAGACACAGTTATCATCACTGTACTCATACTAATAAAGACAGTTATCATTACTGTACTAATACTAATAAAGACAGTTATCATCACTGTACTCATACTAATAAAGACACAGTTATCATTACTGTACTCATACTAATAAAGACACAGTTATCATCACTGTACTTATACTAATAAAGACAGTTATCATCACTGTAATCATACTAATAAAGACACAGTTATCATTACTGTACTAATACTAATAAAGACAGTTATCATTACTGTACTAATACTAATAAAGACACAGTTATCATCACTGTACTCATACTAATAAAGACAGTTATCATCACTGTACTAATACTAATAAAGACAGTTATCATCACTGTACTAATACCAATAAAGACAGTTCTCATCACTGTACTAATACTAATAAAGACAGTTATCATCACTGTACTAATACTAATAAAGACACAGTTATCATTACTGTACTAATACTAATAAAGACAGTTATCATCACTGTACTAATACTAATAAAGACACAGTTATCATTACTGTACTAATACTAATAAAGACAGTTATCATCACTGTACTAATACTAATAAAGACACAGTTATCATTACTGTACTAATACTAATAAAGACACAGTTATCATCACTGTAGTCATACTAATAAAGACAGTTATCATTACTGTACTACCACTAATAAAGACAGTTATCATCACTGTACTAATACTAATAAAGACACAGTTATCATCACTGTACTCATACTAATAAAGACACAGTTATCATTACTGTACTAATACTAATAAAGACACAGTTATCATCACTGTACTCATACTAATAAAGACACAGTTATCATCACTGTACTACTACTAATAAAGACAGTTATCATTACTGTACTCATACTAATAAAGACAGTTATCATCACTGTACTAATACCAATAAAGACAGTTATCATCACTGTACTAATACCAATAAAGACAGTTCTCATTACTGTACTAATACTAATAAAGACACAGTTATCATCACTGTACTAATACTAATAAAGACAGTTATCATTACTGTACTAATACTAATAAAGACACAGTTATCATCACTGTACTCATACTAATAAAGACAGTTATCATCACTGTACTAATACTAATAAAGACAGTTATCATCACTGTACTAATACCAATAAAGACAGTTCTCATCACTGTACTAATACTAATAAAGACAGTTATCATCACTGTACTAATACTAATAAAGACACAGTTATCATTACTGTACTAATACTAATAAAGACAGTTATCATCACTGTACTAATACTAATAAAGACACAGTTATCATTACTGTACTAATACTAATAAAGACAGTTATCATCACTGTACTAATACTAATAAAGACACAGTTATCATTACTGTACTAATACTAATAAAGACACAGTTATCATCACTGTAGTCATACTAATAAAGACAGTTATCATTACTGTACTACCACTAATAAAGACAGTTATCATCACTGTACTAATACTAATAAAGACACAGTTATCATCACTGTACTCATACTAATAAAGACAGTTATCATTACTGTACTAATACTAATAAAGACAGTTATCATCACTGTACTCATACTAATAAAGACACAGTTATCATTACTGTACTCATACTAATAAAGACACAGTTATCATCACTGTACTTATACTAATAAAGACAGTTATCATCACTGTAATCATACTAATAAAGACACAGTTATCATTACTGTACTAATACTAATAAAGACACAGTTATCATCACTGTACTCATACTAATAAAGACACAGTTATCATCACTGTACTAATACTAATAAAGACACAGTTATCATCACTGTACTACTACTAATAAAGACAGTTATCATTACTGTACTCATACTAATAAAGACAGTTATCATCACTGTACTAATACCAATAAAGACACAGTTATCATTACTGTACTAATACTAATAAAGACACAGTTATCATCACTGTACTAATACTAATAAAGACAGTTATCATCACTGTACTCATACTAATAAAGACACAGTTATCATCACTGTACTCATACTAATAAAGACACAGTTATCATCACTGTACTACTACTAATAAAGACAGTTATCATTACTGTACTCATACTAATAAAGACAGTTATCATCACTGTACTAATACCAATAAAGACACAGTTATCATTACTGTACTAATACTAATAAAGACACAGTTATCATCACTGTACTAATACTAATAAAGACACAGTTATCATTACTGTACTCATACTAATAAAGACAGTTATCATCACTGTACTAATACCAATAAAGACAGTTATCATCACTGTACTAATACTAATAAAGACACAGTTATCATCACTGTACTAATACCAATAAAGACAGTTATCATCACTGTACTAATACTAATAAAGACAGTTATCATTACTGTACTCATACTAATAGAGACACAGTTATCATCACTGTACTAATACCAATAAAGACAGTTATCATCACTGTACTCATACTAATAGAGACACAGTTATCATCACTGTACTAATACCAATAAAGACAGTTATCATTACTGTACTAATACTAATAAAGACAGTTATCATCACTGTACTAATACCAATAAAGACACAGTTATCATTACTGTACTAATACTAATAAAGACACAGTTATCATTACTGTACTCATACTAATAAAGACAGTTATCATCACTGTACTAATACTAATAAAGACACAGTTATCATTACTGTACTAATACCAATAAAGACACAGTTATCATCACTGTACTCATACTAATAAAGTCAGTTATCATTACTGTACTAATACTAATAAAGACAGTTATCATCACTGTACACATACTAATAAAGACAGTTATCATCACTGTACTCATACTAATAAAGACAGTTATCATTACTGTACTAATACTAATAAAGACACAGTTATCATTACTGTACTAATACTAATAAAGACACAGTTATCATCACTGTACTCATACTAATAAAGACACAGTTATCATCACTGTACTACTACTAATAAAGACAGTTATCATTACTGTACTCATACTAATAAAGACAGTTATCATCACTGTACTAATACCAATAAAGACAGTTATCATCACTGTACTAATACCAATAAAGACAGTTCTCATCACTGTACTAATACTAATAAAGACACAGTTATCATCACTGTACTAATACTAATAAAGACAGTTATCATTACTGTACTAATACTAATAAAGACACAGTTATCATCACTGTACTCATACTAATAAAGACAGTTATCATCACTGTACTAATACTAATAAAGACAGTTATCATCACTGTACTACTACTAATAAAGACAGTTATCATTACTGTACTCATACTAATAAAGACAGTTATCATCACTGTACTAATACCAATAAAGACAGTTCTCATCACTGTACTAATACTAATAAAGACAGTTATCATTACTGTACTAATACTAATAAAGACACAGTTATCATCACTGTACTAATACCAATAAAGACAGTTATCATTACTGTACTCATACTAATAAAGACACAGTTATCATCACTGTACTAATACCAATAAAGACAGTTATCATTACTGTACTCATACTAATAAAGACACAGTTATCATCACTGTACTAATACCAATAAAGACACAGTTATCATCACTGTACTACTACTAATAAAGACACAGTTATCATCACTGTACTAATACTAATAAAGACACAGTTATCATTACTGTACTAATACTAATAAAGACAGTTATCATCACTGTACTAATACCAATAAAGACAGTTATCATTACTGTACTACTACTAATAAAGACACAGTTATCATCACTGTACTAATACTAATAAAGACACAGTTATCATTACTGTACTCATACTAATAAAGACACAGTTATCATCACTGTACTAATACCAATAAAGACACAGTTATCATCACTGTACTACTACTAATAAAGACACAGTTATCATCACTGTACTAATACGAATAAAGACACAGTTATCATCACTGTACTAATACTAATAAAGACAGTTGTCATCACAACCAGAGTAGCGCTGTGTTTTCTCTGTTACCTGTTAAACAAACTGCATTGAGTATTTATACACAGAGTGTGGTATTTATACTGTGTTCTGTGCAGGAACAATTTCTACCGCCGGAATGTGTTTTTTATTATATATTTTGAAATTAATATTGTGAAGAGTCAAGTTGAGGTGAGATCCCAGAAGAGCTGCCCTAAGTAAAAGGAGTCATTGTTAAATAATCCAGAATATGATTGAGGTGTCATTTGAACACTGGAATTAATTTTATTAGACTCAATGTTTCGGGGGAAATTGAAATTATATAACTCATCAAACCCGACACTCAGGAATGATCAGCCTCACTTGACTGAATTCAAATAACGATAAATGATGTAAAAAGTGTTTTGACGCTCTCTGACTTTCATGTATCCATAAGAAAAAATGATTAGGCGAAATAAGAGATCATGAAAAGACAATTCTTTCTAATAAATGATGAAAGTTGTTTGTGGTCGGGTTTGCTGTTCAGACCTACAATAAAAAAAAAAAAGTGTAAAGAGAGGCAACCGAGCTCATCATATTCATTGAATGTGTTGTAACTCTGTAATGCTGTACACATGACATCTATTGCTTATGTCCACCTGGGGAGAGATATCCTCCTCTGTTGCTCTCCTGAAGGTTTCTTCCCTTTTTTCCCATGAAATTTTTTTGGGGAGTTTTTCCTAATCCGATGTGAGGTCAAAGGTCAGGGATGTCGTATGTGTACAGATTGTAAAGCCCTCTGAGGCAAATTTGTAATTTTTTATTTTGTGTGCCGCACGTTAAACAGCAGTATACTGCAGGATCACTTCATCTGATTTACAACACTTGTCCCCCTGGTGTCAGGGAAAAATGTCTTTCTGGTCGTTTTACTCATGATAAACGCACTGGTTTGGAAATTCAGAACCTGGGTCTGGGTAACGGAGGCGTCAGATGTTATAAATGTGCATGGTTCTTGGCCCTTTAGAGAGACATTTTCAACTTTTAAAATCCCATTTCATCCATAGATGGTGTGATCTCATCTCTTATTTGTACACATTGAGCTAACAGTCATCTACAACACAGCAGCTCACTATGCAAAGAAGGAGCCACGCTTCCCTTTCCTCAGTTTTGGGATTTGTGCCATCTTCTCAATTCGCTCTTCCTTAGATCTTATGAAATGCTTTCCCAACCTGACCGCAAGGTGCCCGATTCACTTGTTTGATCTGAGGTATAAAGCGACAGATGTTAAATTGGCAATGTTTGTCTGATTATGTCCATTACTCCCTTTATTCCTCTCTCTCAGCATTCTATTTGCCACCGGGCTACAATGAGGTCTTCACATTCTGTGAGACCTGGGAATATACACACGCACACAGACACAGACACAGACACACACACACACACACACACACACACACACACACACACACACACACACACACACACACACACACACACACACACACACACACACACACACACACACACACACACACACACAGATCTGTAATAGATTTAGATAGAAACCGTCCCGCCTCCTGGCCGAGCTAACTTCCTCCATTCATCTCTGTCTGACGAGCTGCCCAAATGAATGACGCAGTCCTAACGAGGTGCTCTAATGAGCTGGCCTGACGGCCTCTGCTCTGTTCCCTGGCCCGACGGCATTGTTCTGTCCTTGTACTGGACAGCAACGGAACAGCAGTCCTTTCCCCTCTAGTCTCTGTGGGCAGGGCCATGCTAATGTCTGATTCACGACCAGGTCAGCTTAGAGGTTAGAGAGGTGTACATGTGACTGAACAGGCACAACGAGCGAGCCCAGTGACACTGATTTGTTGATAGGCCTGTCAAATGTTTAGAATAGTTGGTTGGTGTAACAGCTTTAAAAGTGAATATGTTACAGCAAATAGCAGTAAACTGTTTTTGTTCAACTAATCGAGCAATCGCTTGTCTTTTTTGCTGTTAAAAAAACTAACTGGAGGAGATGTAACTTGATGTCCTTGTTGAGGGGCTAATGGGCCGAGCAGCTCTGCAAGACAAGCAGATAGGTAGAACCGCTCTTAGGGATGACGAGATGGGCGTAGCAGGTTAGGAGGGCGACAAGGAGCAAGGACGGCCGGCATCCAAGATTTGGGAATTGGCTGGCAACAGAAGATTTGGCTTTGGTATGGGGCCGGCTGCTGGACCAGGTTGATGTAGTTCAGGTCGGGAAATAGACAATTGGAGCTCAGAACCAGCTTCAGGCAATTAGAGCACATGACAGAATTCAGTCAGCATGAGTTGAGGGACAGATTCTAGCAACTGGAGTTCAGGATCAGAATCAGATTTGATTTAAAGACTGTCCTTCAGTCATGCAGTTCGGATGACCGGCAGTACTCAGAAATTACCTTATTTCCACTTCCCTAGGAAAGATATAGGGGAGTAATGTCTACCTGAGCGGAGGATGAAGTGTGTTCATGTGTGTTGTAATCCTTGCTTCTCTGTGCTTTGTTTACATAGACGTGGCCAAAGAGACGGTGCTTTAACCAGACACTTTGGCTTTAAATGACATATGGCTACTAAATGATTATTGTGCCACTCAACTAGTCAGTATAACAGCTTCCTGAATGAGTGTGGCAGAGCCCAATGCTTTCCCAGGGATTTGAACCATTAACCTTCTAAATTAAAACACGCTGAAAGAAGACATCAGTGGATCTGGTAGTCGGTGACGTTTGACTCAGCCTGAGGTTGAGTCAAATGAGTGAGACAGCTCTGGGCTAAGGTAATGTATTGGGTGAAAGATGACTGAAAGCTAAAGCTGCTATCAATCAAAGAGAATGAACTGTGACTCTCAGTTAATGGTGGAATTTGCAGGACATATGGTTGGACATTGATAGCCATACAGTGAGCTGGAGCGAGCCAATGTGACATATGGCTTTAAATAGCCATCTAGCTAGTTAGCGAGCAAGGTTGTATTGAGACAGATGGTTTGGTTAGAACACAGTTGCCCTGCGGTTAGTTGGTGAAAGGAAAGCTGTTTAATTCCACTGATGCTTTGTGGATTTACTGCTAATATCATCTGGAGAGAAGATATTGATTTTTCTCTTCCCTTTTTTCTCTTATCATTCTTATATCTATTTTTGCCATGTTGATTCCTCCGTATTTGTGCTCTCTTGTTATGTCGTCTTGATATTATGACACAGGATAACTGTTGTATATTTTCCTATGCTGTACACCAAACACTTTTTATTGCCAACCATAACCTATTATGCCATATCCACAAAAAAAACTATTGCTAAATGTTGATCAAACATTGTATTTAAGAATGACACTGGGTACCTACTACCCAAACCTTCATCCCTTCATATTATTCTCCTCCCTCCTTTGGCTCCACAGAAGGCAACGGTGGTGTCACGGATCGAAGACCAGGGACCCAATCACGATGGACAAAACGGAGGTAGCAAGAAATAATCCTTTACTGAACTTGCAACAGGAACATAATATTTTCAGGAACAAGAAACGAACAATAACACGCTGGAGAACTTGGTTTGAAAACACAAGACAATCTGGCAGAGGACAAGTGCAAGTGAGTGACTAACGAGGGAATGGGTTGCAGGTGAGATGGGCGTGAGAACCAGGTGAAGGGAATGAAGGATGATCAGGTGTGAATGACCGGGTCTGAAATGACAAGAGAGTTAGTAACCAGACAGACCAAATGAAAACAACTATTAAAAGAAAGAAGGTGTGGAGCTGAACTGTTACAGGTTGAAACCTGTAGGCACACTGAAACGGGGACATTCCAGTGGCAGAGCTGGTCAGGGTGTTGTGGGCATACTCCACAGGAACTGCTCGGACCAGGATGCTGGAGTCTCGGAGACCAAACACCGTAGAGCTGTCTCCATCTCCTGGTTCTTGCGCTCAGTCTGGCCGTTAGACTGGGGGTGGAATCCAGATGACAGACGTGAAGCAGAACCAACTCTGCAGTCTCTTTGGCCGAGGGAAGCTTGGGCAAGGGCACAAAGTGGGCCATCTTGCTGAACCGATCGACCACTGTTAGGATGGTGGTGTGCTTGTTGGACAGTGGGAGGCCGGTAACAAAGTGCAGGGAGATGTGCGACCAGGGCCTATGGGGCACCGACAGCGGCTGCAGGAAACCAGTGGGAGCCTGATGGGATGGTTTGTGCTGGTTGCAGACAGGACAGGCGTTGACGAATTCCCGGGTGTCCTTCTCCAGAGTAGCCCACCAGAACCTCTGCTGCAAAGCATCCCTAGTACGCTGGCTCCCAGGATGGCAAGTGAGCTATGGGCCCACTGGAGGACCTCGGACCTCAGGGTCTGGGGAACGAACAGGCGGTCAGGGGGACAGGAGCTCGGGCCGGGCTGGGACTCCAGGGCAGCCTTGACTCTCTCCTCTACCTCCCAGGTGATAGAGGCAACCAAGACAGGGGCAGGAAGGATATTATCATTGCAAGGGGTGGAATCCCCCTTGTCCACAAACTGGCGGGACAGGGCGTCCGGCTTGACGTTACGGGTACCGGGCCTGTAACAGAGGGAAAAGTTAAACCGGGTAAAAAACAGAGACCATCTGGCTTGCCGAGAGTTCAGTCTCTTGGCGGACTGCATATACTCAAGGTTCTTGTGATCAGTCCAACACAAAAATGGCAGACTGGTCCGCTCCAGCCAGTGGCGCCAGTCCTCAAGGGCCAGCTTAACGGCAAGCAGCTCTCGGTTACCAACATCGTAGTTCCTTTCAGCAGGTAAGAGACGCCTAGAAAAGAAGGCACATGGGTGGAGCTTCTGGTCACTGGCAGCACGCTGAGAAAGGATGGCCCCCACCCCTACCTCGGAGGCGTCCACCTCAACAACAAACTGTCTCTCTGGGTCGGGGACTTGAAGGATAGGGGCAGAGGTAAACCGGGCCTTAAGGTTCCGGAAGGCCTCCTCACAGTCGAGGTTGACCACTGGAACTGCACCTTGTTTGAGGTGAGGGCTGTGAGTGGGGCAGCCACGGTGCTGTAGCCGCGGATAAATCTCCGATAGAAATTGGCGAACCCCAGGAATCGTTGCAGCTGCTTACATGAGTCCGTGATGGGCCAGGACGTAACCGCTGACACCTTGGCAGGATCCATCTGCACGATCCTCTGTCCAACGATGTAACCCAGGGAGGGGACATAAGAGGCGTGGAATTCACACTTCTCTGCTTTAACGAACAGAGAATTCCTCAGGAGACGTTGAAGGACTGCCTGGACATGGTGAATGTGCTCCTCTCGGTACCTCGAGACAATAAGAATGTCGTCTAGGTAGACGAACACCTGCTTGTTTAACATGTCTCTCAGCACATCATTCACCAGGGCCTGGAAGACTGCTGGGGCATTGGTCAGACCGAAGGGCATGACTAGGTATTCATAATGCCCAGTGGGGGTGTTAAAAGCTGTCTTCCACTCATCCCCCTCTCGGATCCGGACTAAGTGGTAGGCGTTACGCAGATCTAGTTTTGTGAAGATGGTTGCCCCCCGCAGCAACTCAAAGGCAGAAGAGATGAGTGGGAGTGGGTAGCGGTTCTTGATGGTGATGTCATTGAGGCCCCTGTAGTCAATGCAAGGCCTAAGTGACTTGTCCTTCTTCCCAACAAAGAAGAACCCCACACCGGCAGGTGAAGAAGAGGGACGGATGATCCCAGCAGCTAGAGAGGAACCGATGTACGCCTCCATGGCCTCTCTCTCAGGTGCAGATAAGGAATACAGGCAGCCCCTGGGTGGGGTAGTGCCTGGTTGCAGGTTAATGGCACAGTCGTAGGACCGATGTGGAGGCAGAGGTGAGGCCCTGACCTTACTGAATGACTCCCGATAGTCATGGTATTCCGTAGTCACTCCTGACAAGTCCAACGCAGAGCTGGGACAAGCGGGCCGCTGAGGTGCAGAAGCCTGTTTCAGGCAGATCAGGTGACAGGATGCACTCCACCCCAGGATGGCCCCTGTGGCCCAGTCAATGTGAGGGTTATGACGGCAGAGCCAGGGGTGCCCCAGGATTAGTGGATGCTGGGGTGACTGCAGGATAAGAAACTTAATGGTCTCATAGTGGTTACTGGACAGAAGCATACGCACTGGCGTGGTCTGGTGAGTCACTGTCCCCAGTAGGTGGCCGTCCAGAGCGTTGGCTGGAACAGGACAAGGCAGCGGTACCTGCTTGATACCAGCTGATGGACTAGGTCCTCATCAATGAAGCTGTCGTCAGCGCCAGAGTCAATGAATGTAGCGAGGGTCTGTGATCCGTTCGCGAGCAGCAGCTGAGTGTGGAAAAAGGGTCTCTGGTGGGTTAGAGAGAGTTAGTAACCAGACAAATGAAAACAACTATTAAAAGAAATACGGTGTGGAGCTGAACTGTTACAGGTGCATTTACTTGCCACTTAAATTGAAAAGCCGTTCACATCAGTGTGTTCATGAGCTTTAGGTCTTAAGTAATGTAATGTAAAAGACTGACTTAAGCGGGGGCGATTTACGGGAATTTGTCTTTCTGATTATTCGGACATGACATGTATCACAATGTTAATGAAAGTGAAATATAATTGGTTTATTTACTTTGATTCTAAATTAAATTTGTCTGTAATCCTGTTGATGGACAGAAAAACGAAAACCTTATGTTGACCTGTTATGTTAGGCCAACATAGTGACGGGTTGTCGTATGTGTGTTCGGCAGCAAGCTTCTGTCTCCTCTACCGGTACCGCTTACCCGCAGTGAGTCTTTTAGAGGTATTGAGCACCCGACAGCAGCAGCCAAGTTACCAAAGTTAAGTAAGTAAATTAATGTACGTTGGTTTCACAACGGACACAAACAAAGGTCTCCTGGGTGAAGGTTCTGTGTTTCTTTACTGTCCACTCCCCCATTATTGATACTAAAGGGTGCCTCTTGCGATGGTATCGGACACGCTGCTGAGGCAGGTGACAAAGTGTTGGCATTTGACAAGCTTGTGCTTGGAAAAGTTTATTAGTAATTACTACAGAAAGAGCCAACATGCCTCGATATATTCAGGATGAGCTGAATTGCTGATAATGAGCTCCGCAAATGCGGACAATAAGACATGAACATGTGATTTTGAAGGAGTTCATTAACTGGATGGGGGATCTCAACTCAAACGTCCCCACACGTGTCTCCAAAAGTTGCATGATTAGCAGTTTGTGCGTGTCAGTGCTATGATTAAAAGTGGATTAGAGTGTCTTGATCTGACAGGAAGCTAGTTGTCTGCCAGCATGAGGAAACATCTTTCATTATTTATTTTGTCTTAATTTGTTCTTCTTTTTTAGCAATGCGGTGAAAGTCTCTGCGTCAGGAAATAATCCCTCAGAGGTCCAAACCGTCTCATTCCTGTCTTCTTATTTAGGAAGTCGTTTGTTCGACAGGACAGCGGTTCATTTTGAACCTGCATGCAGTTGGATTCAGTTAAATGTAATTAGAAGTGGCATGCATTGTATGATGACAATGAAATAGAAGCTAGGTGGAGATGTAAATGAGCTATAACAGCTGGAACAAATGACCCTTTTCTCCTGTAAACACAAATGAGGCTTTTTACACAATGTGTATGTTGTATGTGTGGATATGAAGAGCTGTAATTATATTGAGTGTGTGCCTCCATGTGACTCCCACCAATAACACAATAACGGTGTGTATGTGTCTTTTAGCAGCTTGTTATGTCTAATCCTAATCTGTCGACAGGATGGATGCTGTTGTTTGTACATGCGTGACACAAACCTCCACGACTGAGCTGCGTCATCTGTGTCTAGATGGCCACATGTCTGACAACATTGTGCATGTGCAGCCACGCGTGTTAGCAACATCTGGAAGACGACCCGACAGCAAACATTTATATTATGCAAATCCACACCGGAGTACACGCGGAAAAGGTTTATGTCAACAGTTGCTGTTGCCCTTTTTGTATTTCCTGCCGTGTATTCATTAAGTGAAAGAAAGCACACATGCATGCACTTGTACGTGCAATGACTATCAATTGCTCCACCAGACAGGGCTCTTATAAATGGTTGCCGTTGACAGTGTGTGTGTGTGTGTGTGTGTGTGAGACATAAAGGATTGGCACCGGGAGAACCTGGCAGAAAGGTTGTCACATGACACCTATCCAAGATCGACTCATTAGTTGTTGGTGAAGACGCTCGGAGACATCCTCCACAAATGAGGGTTTGCCACATGTGACACACAAAGGCAGGCACACACATGACAGAGAGAGTCGTACCCAATTATAGTTTTAATTACTTTTCCCTTTCGGGGTCATCTTGACTTTGTAAATCTCATTACATTTAGCTGGTGTTCATATCCAGCTGGACGGCTTAAAACAAGTGAGCGGGCTCTTAATTTCATCTGCATAAACACTCACTGAACATCCACTAAGAATAGTTTAACTTTTTTCCACGCTGCTGCAAAGTGGCAGCAGGGTGGAAAGGCTCTCTGGTCCAGATATGACTCCTTTCCACTCCTCTCAGTGTTTATTTTAATGCTGGTCTCATGCAGCATTCCTAGCTATACCTGTTTCTGATACATAGGTATTTCATGAAATAATTTTGTATGTTATCCACGTAATCATGAACGAGGGAGTATAAAGACTTCAAAAGCCCACACAGGGCGGTGCATTGGTCGTAAGAACCGCTGTTCGGTAAATGAAATGTCAATGTTGATTTATTTGTCACGTAACTTACAATGGCACTTCCGAAAGTAATTTAACCAAAACAACAACCCTTTCCTGAACCTAACAAAGTAGTTTTGTTGTCTAAACCTAACTGAGTTGCTTCCTGTGAAGTTTATTTTTTTCTGTTTTTGCTGATGTGGAAGTGTCTTAAAACTTACATTCTCTCTACTGAGCAGCAGGGGGCGACTCCTCCGGCTGCAAAAAGAAGTTACGGGGTATCGAAATTCATGAGAAAATGACAACTTCTTACTTGATGCATTCCCTCAGCCGTAATCAAAGATGGCGACAGTCAAATCACCAAACGTGAGGCTCCATAGTGGCAGTCCACAAATCAATTGGTCATGTCACGATGACTACGTCCGCTTCGTATATACAAGCGATGAGAAAGGAGTCACTTTGCGTCAGACATCATACGAAATGTTGCATGAGGAAACGTTTTTTGATTTTCATCAAACTGATTACGAGATGGGGAGCATTTCGATTGCCTCTCAACATGACGAAGGTGAGCCGCTCACGTGCACTAAAAGCATGCGTGTCTCACTAAGGCCAGGAGAAGCTCGGATAACAGAACGTTGCCATATCTTCCCATAGCAAACAGTTGCTGCAGGGTGCCAACAATTTCTGCTGCCTCTTGCTGGCGACTTGTTTGTTTTTTCATCATGAAGCTCAGCTTCCTCTCACTGAATAACAGGAAGAATCGTCTGGTTATCGGCTCCCATGAATCACAGGGCAGTGACCTGCGGCCTCGAAATAGCAGGAACATTCACACCTGGAGGTTTGGTACCTCATAAAACGACCAGCATCCTTTGGTTCCGTCCTTGGAAGCTGTTGCTGTGCTAAATGTCCTTCTGTTCTTTCCACCACAGATGAGAGCAGACTGAGTTGTGGTAGCTGAATGTAGTTTCCACATTACTAATTCTGTGCCAGTAAAAAGATCCAGATATCCTCACCTAATCCAGACTGGCAAGATAATGACCGGTAGAGAAAAGAAAAAGATTGATCAGTGAAGATGTGTGGCAGATTTAGTCTTCGACCGGCTCCATATGACTCCACCAACTGAGGCTGAAATACATCGGGGATGTCAAGCACCTACACGACCGGAGTATATTGCAGAAGAAATGTTGTTTCAGTTCACTTGGATCAGTGATAGATGAGATCACGTGATATTTACTCTTTTCATCGCTCAACCAAGCTTCCTCGAAAGTTAAAGACCCAAAATGGAAAGAGTGGACGGTAGAATTTTCACTCGAGAATGATGTCACTCATTAAATTCTGGACGGGCAGGATTTCAGGAAACAATATTGAGCTGTAGCTAAAGATATATATATATTGCGACACCCTCCAACCTTCCATTAAACCCCATGATAAATTTGTCAGAAAAATACAAAGTCTGCATGCGCAAAGATAGCTCCAGCCACATTGTAACTATCTACCCTTAATAATACCTTTTTAAGTTGATCGCTCTATCCACTGCAATGCCATTACAATAGTTACTTGACTGTATACTGTTAACTGGTGTTCTTTCCTTCAGGTTTATGTTTAAATGTGGGACAACAAAAGCAAACCCAGTATTTCCATTTTTGGGCTTGTTTGATCCATCTGTATATATTGGAATAAATGTTTAATGTGCTGTTCCCAGTCTTTCATCAACTATTCATACCGGTGATGGATGGTTCAAACAAACACAGGAGTTTCGTCTAGGGAAGTCGTGTTTGTCTGCCATGCGTTAACGTTGGCATTGATCACGTGAGTTGGAAGTCACAGAAAGCAAAGTTGGTTGTGTTTGTGTGTGGATATTGGAGCGACACAGCTTGAGATGACAGAGTTAAAATATAGGTCAGGTGAAATTGTATGCTGTTGCGTATTTGTCTGTTTTTGGTCCATGAAATGACAAGACGTCATTTTAAGGCAACAGCTTTGAGCCAATGTATTTTCTAAATAAACTTTTGTCTTTACAGGAAGTTCAGGTTTAGGCATCATAACTACTTAGTTGGGAAACAAGCGGGGTTGACATTAATGTGACTTACGAAGATGTCACGTCACGAGTGACTAACAAGTCGCGTGACTTAACGTCTCACAGTTTTGTATGGCGGGGAAATGTTCTACCATCACACATGTGTATTGTCTTTAAATTCATTTAAAAATGTAAGTTTAAACTATTTTTCCAATTATAGACCAACCAACAAAGAGAAAGCCTTTCAAGAACTGTCTGTAAATGAAATCCCAATGTCATTATAGCAATAGAAGTTGTATCAATTAGTCACGCTAAATAGGTGGCCCCTGATCAGATTTCCAGGTTAATTGACTTATGCTTGCTCATGTTCAGTCAGCAGTGATAAGATCAGATTTGACTCGTGGGCAGATGAAAGACACCATTTAATTTCTGTTGCTATTTTTATTCCTGGAGACGAAGCCCGTGTAAAGAAGACGGAGGGGTAGAGCGAGGTGAAGGTGTGATTTCTCCTCATGAAATGGAAGGAGAGAGGAGGTTAATTAATAGACGGAAGGGTGGATAGGCGGATGCATAAAGGAGGCTGGGAGGGAGAGGAAAGAGGTGGTAGAAGAGGAGGATAGGTGGGAGGGAGAGGAGGAGGAGGAGGAGTAGGAAAAGGAGGAAAGGTGCTAAGGAGGAGGAGAATCATTTTCTAATTAACACTTCCCCAGGTTGATCCCACTGGAGTTCCAGACATCACGATGATTCTCTCCATCAGTCCATACATTCGTTTTTTTCTTCTCTCCCTATCTTGCCCTCCCTCCCCTTCTTCCCCAGGAGATGACGGGCTGAAGCAGGTTGTTATTAATCCAGTCTTTTCTCCCTGGGGTTTGTACAAGCAGACTGACAGGAGGAGTCTCCATGAGAACGCAAACACTCTCTGTGCTGACACACCGGGGAGGAGAGGCAGAGAGAGAGAGAAGAGAGAAATTAAGGAAGTAAGGAAAGATGGACAGGAGAAGGGGGGTAAGGCATGGATTAGGAACGTAAGGGAGGGAAGGAGGTGAAAGAGGGATTGATTGGTGAGCGTAAGGACAGAAGGATAAGGTTAGAGTGAAGAATGACTTAAGATCGGCCTTTCCGCTGTTGCCCTTCAAAACAAAAGCTCAACATTGAGCATGAATTGAGAGTGGCCGTATCAAGCCTGCAACCCCGTTTAAAAAAGAGTCACAAAAAGTTATTTCTATAACAAGTCAGCATAGAACATGTTTCTTCCTCCAAAGTGGGGCGTGACAGAACAAGTTTGAGAACCACTGCTTTAGAGGTATACCTCCAACTGGTAAGAGGTCCAGTGGTAGACCAAGAACACGCTGTGTTTAGGGATTATATACTTTGTCTGTTCTGGGAACGCCTGAGGGTTTCCCCTTGAAGATTTGGAAAACGTTTCTGGAGAGAGGGATGACTGGAATACTCTGCTGCCCCGTTACCCAGCCCCGCTTAAGGGATCCAAATGGAGGTGTCTATGTGGGTTTCCACAGTCCAAAGATACACAGGTTACTTTTATAGGAACCTTAATGCATAGCTCACTTCTAAACCGTGCAATGACGGCATTAGCCCCCCATGCCCTTGAACAGGAGAAACAGCAATACAAGTGGAAGGATTCAGTTTTGGGGTTTGAATTCTGCTCGCGTCATTTTGATCAAATTATACATGTGGTATAATGTAATAATATTTTCACCAAACCGACAATTTTCTGAGCAAATCTGAAATAGATAATGAATCTTAGTATGTAAGAAAAAGCAGATATAGATCACGCACAAGGGACAAACGGTATGATACAAATGGCCTCTGAGGCTTGACGTAGTATTACTATTCAGAGCAACGATTTTCTATTCTATACTACTGCACGTGGCTACTTTATCATCATCAATTAATACAAGCAGTCAGATAAATCTGATAATGTAAAAAGCTGCACTTATCCTCATACAACGGTTTGTATGACCCATCCAACTCCTCTCGAATTACGGCACATTCTTTTTCGTAGGTTGGATGAGACCAGCCTGGTGTGAGCCACCTCAGTACATTACAAAAACAATCCATTACAAGGGTTCTGTAATCTACACAAATGAGGTTTTCACCTAGCAGCTCCTGAAAGCCAATGACATTTTATACTGCATGAATTAGCCAAACAGCTAGCAGACTTTTTCTTACTCATAGCTCTTTTATTCAGCACCACATTTATCAGCCCAGCATGACTGAAAAAAGAGCAACAAGCTAGCAGACGGCAGAGTGTCGTACTGAGCAAGTCGCCCGGTGAAACACAGAGATCAGAGGAGATCAGAGGGTGGAGAGAAACTAGCGTGACAGACAGGAAGTGACAGCAAAATGCAGTAGGGACTCGCACTGAGCTGAAATGAAACCAAACTCCCAATTACGTTCCGTCACTGCGTCGGTACGATTCACATCTGCATAGCGACGCATCTTAGAATCTAGACATGCCCACACGTCTAGTTCCTGCTGCCTAAGTCGAGGAACAGACAACCTTCAGACAGAAGTCAGCGAGGAGTGTGTCTGAGTGTTTAAAAGGTCCATGATGGAAGGAAAGGGGAATCACTGTAACAATAGTAGACATCCATTTCTGGTCTGTGAAGCAGACTATACACCCAGTGGAGCATCATGACCTCTCCGTGCTGAAAGCCTGGTTAAATCTACTCCGATTACCTTCCAAAACACAGTAAAAAGGCTCCAAACAAAAACTGTCTGTTTCTTTATTCATGCAGAAAGCCCATTCATTCTCCTCAGCATCATAGCATGATGACAGAAAAATTAGTATTGCTGAGAATTGGTTAGCTTGAGCTCGGAGGAAGGCTTTGGGCTATTAAATCCATCTTTGAAAAAAAACTAAACAAACAAACACAGACCTGTTTTTACCTTGTCTAAGTAAAAAGGTCTGTATTTATGTTGCATAACACTGGGCTAAAGCCTCTTCAGCTGAAAGGAGTGTGTAGCAAATAAGGTTTTAAATGTCCCTGTTTTGCTCTGACACCGAAATAAAGGCATTTCTGTTTTGGGAGAAAGAAGCAAAGTACCTTCTTTTAGATCTATCGCTCTCTGAACATCATTCAGAAGGTTTATTGTAGTATGTGTCAGAGCAGCAGTGTTATTTTAAATCTGACAGCTTCGGCTCTGAATCATAATCTTCCTCCTCTCCTCGCTTTAATTTGCAAATGTGGTATTTGATATTTTTAAAGCTTTTTATTTTACAATACCACTGAGTGCAACTCTGACGCTTGACCTTGTGACTACATGTTCCATAGTGTTTGCACTAGAGCTGAACATTTGAGTCTTGGACCTGCCCTTGTGACTTGAACTAAATACATTTCGGACTGGACCTGAGCTGTAATCCAAAATACACAAAACCAGCTCTGGTTGCTCCAAGTTTGGTTTAGTTTGGAGGGCTACAGCTTCTTACTGATGAACTTTTCTTTGAACATGATCTTCAAAAGAATGATTCAAAATGATTTATTCGACCCCATGACCTCTCCTCAATCTCTACTTTCCGTCCAAAATGTCAAATTGTTGAACTCTGTAGTTCTTGACAATTTATGTGTCCAGAAATCCAAAAGTCAGATTTTCTTAGAGAGTAATTCCCAGTCTGAAACCGCCGGGTCTTTAAAGTGATGCCAATGTGAAAGTGCCTTAAACTTGCATTCTTTCTACTGGCCACCAGGGGGCAACTCCTCTGGTTGTATAGAAGTCTGTGCTTCATGTGTTAAAGCTGCATTCTCTCTCCTGACCACCAGGGGGCGACTCCTCTGGTTGTATCAAAGTCTATATAAATGACTCTACTTCTCTTGATTTATTCCCTCAGTAAACATTGTAAACACAAGTTTATGGTCTCAATCTCTAGTTTCATGTCTTCTTCAATACAACATGATGTTCATTTGGTAAATTATGGTCCATTTACAGTAAAACAGACCAACAAAGGTTATGCTTTTGGCCGTGGCCAACTTCTGATTGAGAGGTTGCTACCACCATGTTGCCCCGTCTGGGAATTTTTTTTGTTTTTTTTGTTTAACCTTTCACAGGGTGTTTTCAGCTCATAAAGGTTCATTGTAACATTTTTGATGCCGTAAAATGTTTTATTCAGCGTTCGGTTGTCCTGTACCAACAAAACAAGATGGAGTTGGCCAAAGTAAACATGAGCCTTCAAAACCGCAGTCAACAAACCCATTGAGTAAAGATAAAACAGGTTAAATTGATGGAAAGTCTTTATTTCCTCTACTTTTAGGCACTTCTCTACTTGAGAAGAAGCTCTTGCAGCTCCTCATCTCTTCCCTCCCAAGGCTCCTCTCAGCCACTCACAAACAATAGGAAATATACAGGACAGGTTAATGGGGTTCAGGTATAGCTTGTTGTCTCATCAGGCTCCCCCCGCCATGCTGGACACGGGGGGTCTTTGGTGTGAAGAGAAGGCAATAAGGAAAGACAGACAAGGGTGCGAGAGAAGGAGGCAACAGGGAGAAAAAGCTTAATCAGTCGCTCTATCAGTCTTTTAGTATAGCAGCACCGCGTCTCACCAACTTTACTGACGAGAAATGGTTCCACACCAGCCTCAGCATTCCCTTTAAAAGAAATTCCCCCTGAATTATTTTGTTAAAAAACCCAAGCAAAGGGCGTTTGAAGCCGAGCGAGCCGAGCGAGCCTTGAGGATGTTTCTTCATGCGGTAATTGTGGTGGGGAGGAGGTAAACGACGCAGCAAGGCAGCTCATTTGTAACTTCAAACTCTGTTGGAGAGAGCCAATTTACTGCTTGGTATTATTAAGGAGTGAGGACAATAAGCTTCTTAGAGGTGCAAATGAGGAGGTCCAGATTCCAAAGTGAGAAGAATCTGACGTTTGAAAAATGCAACACACATTTACAACACATGTAAATCAAATTCAATGTCAGGTATCACCTGAAGGCCCATGAAACTGTCATGTGTCTAAAAATCTGTTTAAATAGCACACTTTAAAACTCGTCACAGTAATGCATAT
The DNA here is from genome assembly GCF_009769545.1 of Cyclopterus lumpus. NCBI lineage: Eukaryota > Metazoa > Chordata > Actinopteri > Perciformes > Cyclopteridae > Cyclopterus > Cyclopterus lumpus. The sequence goes on from NC_046990.1 coordinate 3,025,278, forward strand.
AAGACAACATTTACAGCCAACTTGCACAGTACGTGGATTTCGCGTACGCGAGAAAAGAACACACGTACGCTTCAGGAGCAAGATCTTTTAAGGAAGAGGACGTGAGCTAAGTGGACATAATCTAATGACCCACAATGCATTGTGCGTCTTCAGACGCTCCAATGACGGACTGCGGGTCAGACAGTACAAATGATGAGTGACAATAGCAGGGAAAAACACGTTAGCACGTTAGAAAACTTTAGAAAACATATTTAACACCAACAAGTTTCATAACTTTGATGATACTGTATGTACCATTTAGGGGAAAAGTCAATGCTTATATACATTAGTGATGGAACACTTTATTTGGTTTTCATTCAGCGGTAGCTTGGACCGGTAACGTGATTGATATTCATGTGATCAATACAGTCATGTGATCATGTGAGCTATACAGTCATGTGATCGATACATTCATGTGATCATGTGATCCATACAGTCATGTGATCCATACAGCCATGTGATCCATACATTCATGTGATCATGTGATCCATACATTCATGTGATCATGTGATCCATACAGTCATGTGATCGATACATTCATGTGATCATGTGATCATGTGATCGATACATTCATGTGATCATGTGATCGATACAGTCATGTGATCGATACAGTCATGTGATCATGTGATCGATACAGTCATGTGATCGATACATTCATGTGATCATGTGATCGATACAGTCATGTGATCGATACAGTCATGTGATCATGTGATCGATACAGTCATGTGATCGATACATTCATGTGATCATGTGATCGATACAGTCATGTGATCGATACATTCATGTGATCATGTGATCGATACAGTCATGTGATCGATACATTCATGTGATCATGTGATCCATACAGTCATGTGATCATGTGATCCATACAGTCATGTGATCCATACATTCATGTGATCATGTGATCGATACAGTCATGTGATCGATACATTCATGTGATCATGTGATCGATACAGTCATGTGATCGATACATTCATGTGATCATGTGATCCATACAGTCATGTGATCATGTGATCGATACAGTCATGTGATCGATACATTCATGTGATCATGTGATCCATACAGTCATGTGATCATGTGATCCATACAGTCATGTGATCAATACAGTCATGTGATCGATACATTCATGTGATCATGTGATCGATACAGTCATGTGATCGATACATTCATGTGATCATGTGATCGATACAGTCATGTGATCGATACATTCATGTGATCATGTGATCGATACAGTCATGTGATCGATACATTCATGTGATCATGTGATCCATACAGTCATGTGATCGATACAGTCATGTGATCGATACATTCATGTGATCATGTGATCCATACAGTCATGTGATCATGTGATCCATACAGTCATGTGATCAATACAGTCATGTGATCGATACATTCATGTGATCATGTGATCGATACAGTCATGTGATCGATACATTCATGTGATCATGTGATCGATACAGTCATGTGATCGATACATTCATGTGATCATGTGATCCATACAGTCATGTGATCATGTGATCGATACAGTCATGTGATCGATACATTCATGTGATCATGTGATCGATACAGTCATGTGATCGATACATTCATGTGATCATGTGATCGATACAGTCATGTGATCGATTCATTCATGTGATCATGTGATCCATACAGTCATGTGATCATGTGATCCATACAGTCATGTGATCAATACAGTCATGATCGATACATTCATGTGATCATGTGATCCATACATTCATGTGATCATGTGATCCATACAGTCATGTGATTGATACATTCATGTGATTGATACATTCATGTGATCGATACATTCATGTGCTTACCTCAGTGTCAACAGTTTGCTAGTAATGTCACATAATCGTTCGTCCTGACTTTTGGATGCAGCATCACACTTGTTCCCTCAACATAAAGCAAACGCGATTTTTCCATTGGATTTTGGATTATTGCATTTGAAAAATGCTCTGCGGTGAAACAAATATTTATGATGCTTACTCAGCAAGCCATTCTTCACAAATGTATGTTTTTTCTGAAGCATAAATACAGCAGACATTTGTCTACAAACAAACTCCACGATGGCTGCATGTGCGTGATCAGCACGATGACCTCTTCTAGTCTCATTTAACCACTTGTTAGCAAACGCCTTTTTAAAAGGATCTATTTTCTTAAACTATTCTCGAGCAGGGTTTTCACTGACATATTTACGTAGAACCAAACATTGTAAATCTTTTCAGCTTGTGCACAGACCTTATTTCAGGCATCCTTGACTTGATCTACATAAATAGAAAAATAGAATATCTTTCAGTGAGGGTTGTTAAAAAAAAAGAAAAAGAAGACCTTGTAATTACACGCACAAAGAGACACACACTACATTGGCCCCAAATGCTGCCAGTCAGGACTGAGAAATATGAACATAACCCGATGGAACAGAGAGAGGAAAGAGGAGGAAGAGTAGGACGAGGGTGGGAGGGAGAGGTTGAGAGAGGTAAGGGAGTAGGATGGAGAGAGAGACGGAAAAGAGTTCAAAAAGAGATAAGAGGAATACAACTATAGGCCATGTGGGTGGAGAGCAAATGTTAATTCATGGCATGTTCAGAGCCAAAGTATCTCTCGTAAGAGGAAAGCCGGTGCTTATTAGTGGACATTCGGTAACAAAAGGGATACAAGCACTCCGTGACGAAACGTTTTTCATTCCAAACAGCAGGCTTTCGAGAAATTGGGACAATGTTTCAGGATCAGAGAAGCTTTCCATCCTCCATTGGTTACGCCTCATTTGCAGGCTTCCCACCTCTGCGTTTCCTAAAATAGCTCCAAAGCAAAGGTTTCACCCTCGCAAACATTTTATATATATATATTCACATCAATATTTATATCAAACTTTAACATGATAAGGATCATGAACGAGTAGTTTGATATGGTAACCCCATGGCCTTCAGCAGAACCAAATCCCTTAAAATGACGTTAAACAGGGGCTTTGATAGGTGGTCAAAGATTTACCCAACCAGCGTGAAGACTGGAAGCAGGAAGAAACAGCTGTCTGCCAAAAATATGCTCCCAATGTTGACATTTTCAATCGCCTTTCTCTGATCTGTACACAAACAAAAGTGTGTCAAGGGTTGGGGGGCGGCGTCTACATACTGGAACTGTTTCTCGACAAACAACCGCGTATCCTTGCGCACGACACTTCCGCTCAGACAGAAAGGCTTCGGGATGCGGTGCACAGTCACTCTGCCCGGCTTGTGTTTGTCAAGAAATAGCTTAAAGAATAACCACCAAAAAATGAATGACAAATTGTATTTTCTTTTTTTTTACTTGTGTTTGTGTGTTTTATTCTGTAGTTAGGGCTCAGTGATGCTACTAGACAACAGACATTGACAGCTACCATCTCCTCTGGCGAGACTAAAAAGTTTAAAACTCTGTTGACTGGGATCAGAATCTCAGCGCTTGTAATCTACAAGTTGCACTATTTGAGAAGAATCGCACAGCCTTATTATCACAGTGGTCGGATTGACCAGCTGACCAGCAACACTGATACCCGCCCGCTATCTGTGGAAATAAACAGAAAAAAAGAGTTTTCTGACTTCTTTTCAACTCCAATGATTCAGAGCACGAGAGAGCCGACAGGATCTGCTGGCAGAAGAGAGACACCTGCTGAGAAAGGCCACAGTGTGTGTGTGTGTGTGTGTGTGTGTGTGTGTGTGTGTGTGTGTGTGTGTGTGAGCTGCAAACACATATACACAAATGCAGCAGAGACACATGGCACATTATCTGACATGCCTGAAATGGATTTAGGTGTTAGCCATCAACACCTTATATCCTCCTGTACTGGCAAGTTTGACACACGCACACGCACACACACACACAAACAGGAGGATGATCCCTTTTGGAGATTATTCCCTACACGTCAAGGAGGCTTGTAATTATTTACAATTCTCACAATGCTCCATGGTTGTAAACGATCATTATGTTTGCTGACACTCACACACACACACACACACACACACACACACACACGCACACACACACACACACACACACACACACACACACACACACACACACACACGCACGCACACAATCTTTTTGTCTTCAGAACTAATTTCCCTTTGTTTCGTCAGATGTGTGCGAAAGTGCTGATTCCTCCCGCCTTTAATAGAGAAACGGCTCCTCATTAGCATATTAGCATGCAGCTAGCAGAGAATCAGCTCCAATGGAAGTCTGCTGCTCTTCTGATCTGTGAGAGGAAAATGTTTCTGCTGACGGAGCACGATGTGAAGAAAAAGAAGTGAAATATTGTAATTAAGAAAGCAAGTTTGTAAAACGTACAAACCTCTGCAGCGTCTTTCCCATCCATTTAATCTGCAGCAAAACTGTGAAAAGAGAATCATTATGAGAGGAATAATAGCAGCTACGTAGACAAAAGATGAAAGAGAAATAAAAATCCACACGGCGGGCTCGAGGGCCCAGAGGAAACGTTAGTACTCGGAGGAAACAACACCGCGTCGCGTCTGCGGTGACGTAGAACAAAAGAGAACAGAAGTTTTGAACACTTGTTCAACACTCTACTTTACAAACCGATGTGAAGCCCTTACGGAGGCAAAACTATAAGCACACTGTCTTATAGTCATCCTGCTTCCGTCCCACCGGTCGTTCTAACTACCGACTCGTCAAATACCGACGCTTGGTCAGTGCCCCTTGACCCTGATACTGACGCACCGGTGGCGGCTGTGGCTCAGGAGGTTGAGCAGGTCGTCTACTAAATGGAGGATTGGTGGCAAGAGCTCCACTTTATGACTTTAAATACTACAGTTTTAAAATTGCATTGGAGGCTCACTGAGATAAATGAATGTAACACCAAAGCACCAAGGACACAATGATGGTTGGCGATTGAAACAAAAATACAGAAAGAGGCCAGGCTAGAGCCACTTTAGAGACGCAGCAATTATCATTTTGATGTCTGTCTTTCAGACCAATAATGACATTGCTCAACATTCAACGATACACAGGCCTCTGCAGACGCCCCGAGGGGGACAGAGCGGAGAAACAAAAAATGTTTGATTGCCTCTTAAAAGTTTTATTGGTAAAATTCTCAGAGTTTTACATATGCACAAAAGAGGAACGTGGTCCCTGCTCACCAAAGGGCAGCGATGGCTTGGGATGCACGTCCACCCGCTAACGTCTCTGGAAACATCTGCTGAAGCTAAATATTTTAATGAGGACCGTCGAGAGTCGCTTCAGCTCAGGGATCAATACAGTCACGAGAACAGAATGAACCCAGAGCGCATATCTCCACCAAGGCGGAGGCAAACTGATCTATTTTTACAACAAAGGTTGAAACAAATTGAATACTGTACATCTGGTTCCGCACAGTGGAAGAAAATCATGTGACACATGCCAGATGCTTTCCATTCAAGTCAACAAATCACATTTTGTTATATACTGCTTTAAACAAGCCAGACTGAAAACTATTACAATTAATAAAATAAGTATACATGTACACATCCAACCAACCCAGACACATAATAATAATAATAATAATAATAATAATAATAATAATAATAATTAATTATGATAATAATAGCATGACATTTTACAGTGCCTTTCAGGTGACTCAAGGAAACTGCAAGTGATGTATGCCACATGTAGTTTGTGATTAATAAGGCCCTCAAAAACAGGTGATATAAAAACATACAGTACAAGGATGTGCAGTTCACATTCTGTTAACACGACTAGTGTGACTAAAACATAGAATAAGGCGTCATTTAAACACTCAAAACTATAAAACCAGCGCCAGATTTGCTTCTGCGTGTTTATCTCATCCTTCATCCGTCCCACCCCAGAGCCAATCCTGACAGGTTTACGACAGATTCAACTTTGGCATTGTTTCTACATTAGATTATATTATTGTCAACATAACTGATAATTAGATTTTCACCGCCCTGGGCTTCAGACATCGCTGGAGTGTTTGCTGGCAGTGTTGGCTCACCAAGTGCGAGGTATCAAAATCACACATTCACGAGTTGAAGTAACATGCTAACCTTTATTTACCCGACACGTGTCGTTACATGACGCCAATCGACCGCTTTCTCTGCCGCCGACCTGTCATTGGCTCAGGGTCAGCAAACGGCTTCGGAACACAACCCTGAGCAGCCGCCACACTTTGTTGTGGTTAAAAATGGTATTTGTCCTCATGTGTCAAACAGTGTCGCTGCACGGCCCCTTTCCACCACCGCGGATACGGCGGCTGGAACAAAGTGTGAAGGTGAGTGAACGCCGCGGGAGGCTGACATTGAACATTAGAACATTATTTCCCCAATAAATGAAGAGGAAATGAAGGCCTTTCATGTTTTAGAGATGTGATATTTGGTTATTAAGCACATCACAAGTCAAACTGCAGGTGTAAATGGCCTTTTTATATTAACATTTGAAGTACATTGCCAGCATTTTAATTCATTTTTCAATCTCTCACTTTCTTTGGTATCTGTGCTCGGGGACTATGTTGTTAAGGTTAGGGAAAGATCAGCATTAGTTATTGGAAAAACATTAATTGCAGGCCTGTGGCGGGAAACAAACCTGCTGCATGTGAGTCAGGCGGGGATACCGGCCTGCTTTCATTTAGTCCACCCCCCATAATCACTGGTAAGTTGGGTATGCTGAGGTATAATCTTCTTTTTTGTTTATTGGCAGAAAATATTTTTTTTAAAGTGTAATTAAAGGGCCGATGTGTCGGGGGATCTATAAGCAGGAATGGAATATGATATTAATAAAGTGCACAGAATAGACTCACAGTGCTTCCTCATTGGAAAAACTAATTCGCTGGCCTCAGGAAAATGATGGGACAACTCTTCCTGACTTTGACTAATGCTATTTTTAGTATGAGCCCACGGGCGACTCATATACTCTTGTATCACCTGAAATGCAGAATCTATGTGTTTTCATGACCTTAGAATTAGCCTTTCATATTGGGATCAAGTCCTCTTCAAGGCCATGTTTCACCGCCACGTTTCTTTTTGTTTCTCTTTTTTTTTTTATACAGTTGAGCGGACAATTCAAACACTGGCTCTAGAGAGAGCCCTTCCATATTTACGTTATCGGATGGCAAAATTGCGTTACAGGTAGAGAGGAGTGAGCGGAGGGGTATTCATTCGGTTGCAGTCTGCAACCACACCGCTAGATGGCACTAAATCCTATACTGTCCCTTTTAAGAGATGATTTCTCAATGTTTCTGTATAAATTCAGCCGGTTAAATGCAAAATTAGGCTTCTTGGCTGAATATGGATCTTATTTTTCATCCGGTGGCCCTGGCCAGATGTTAAAAACTTCCTCATTTCGAATTTCAACATTTTTAGAAATTTGAGAAGGGATTTACAAAAAACACTGTGTAGCTGACAATACAAATGTACATCACAAAAGCAAAATAATGCAACAATAAAAAACAATGTATTAATATTTTGGTGTCCATATTCGATTTAGTTGGGATAATAACTTTTCACTTGCTGTTCACTGTTGGTGCTTACCTCAAATAGCAGTATGACGCTCATGATTCCTCTCAGCTGAAGCTCAAATTAAAGTTCACCTGTGACGTTAGAGCTCATAGCTGTCTGTGTGCGTGTGTGTGTGTGTGTGTGTGTGTGTGTGTGTGTGTGTGTGGGGGGGGGGGGGGGGGGGGGGGCCTTAGGGCCTATGGGGATAAAAGGATTATAATTTTCAAAACGTGGTCCAACAGGAAAAATAGACACACACACACAGTCGTGATTTCAGGACTTTTTTGGGACATTACATTAACTTACATTCATTTCCTGGAGACTTACCCACACCATAACCGCCACCATCCTTAACCTCTACACACTAACCTTAACCCAAATCTAATTTTAGCCTAACCTCAAACCTAAGTCTTCACCCTTAAATGTAATGATTTACGTCATGGCAATGTGTATTTTGTCTCCACATTAAGGAAGACGAGTCCCAACAATGTGTTAACAGATTTAGGTCCCCACAAGATGAGTAAAACAGACCCAGCCATACACATTGAGAATACACCAGAGAGAGGATTTTGTTATATTTATAGGATATAAATGAAGCTTTAAATGAAAAATGTCCCCACAATGGCAGCCGTGAACATAAGCAAAGAAACTGTTGGTTGGTTGGTTGGTTGGTTGGTTGGTAGGCCTCTCGTGTTAAACAAGTGGCTCTGGGTCAATTACAACAGTCTGCTGTCTGGAAAAGGTCATGAACTCCTCTATCCTCAACTTCCACTTAGATTCCAAAAACAAGATGTGTTGTATGTGTATGTGTGTGTGTGTGTGTGTGTGTATGTGTGTGTGTGTGTGTGTGTTGTATGTGTGTGTGTGTATGTGTGTGTGTGTGTGTGTGTGTGTGTGCGTGGGTGTGTGTGTGTGTGTGTGTGTGTGTGTGTGTGTGAGTGTCAGCAAACATAATGATCGTTTACAACCATGGAGCATTGTGAGAATTGTAAATAATTACAAGCCTCCTTGACGTGTAGGGAATAATCTCCAAAAGGGATCATCCTCCTGTTTGACAGCCATCTTGATAAACCGTCATGCAGCCCGAGGCTGCATCTCCAAATCCTCTACAGTCGCTGGTATAGAAAGAGGATGCAGCCAGTTTGCAGTATTATGAAAAAACTGGCGTTCTTTATGATTTAAGCTTGTGGGCTCTTTTATCTCTTCTTGTAAAAACAAAACACATATTTTCTGCTGATACACAGAGTTTGGTATGTACCGCTCTGCACAAGTAAATGTTCCAATTGGGAAATAGGCAGAGTCGTGCGCACTGAAAAACACCCATCATGTTCCACATATTACAAACTAACTGCCAGAGTTTCTAATTATTGTTCAAACTAAATGTCCCCCCCCCCCCCCCCCCCCCCCCCCCCCCGCCCTGTACCCTCCTGCAAATTCAGGACGAATGAATTGCGGCCAGTCAGTCTGAGTCGAAGGCAATTCAGGGAAAAAATGTAAGCCTAGGATTTGGAAAAAGAAAGACGGGGAAGAAATAATTTGTTTATTCGTTTATATAATAACCTACTTTTCCATACATTCTTTTCTCTCTTTTCAACAAATGACCTGCAGGGGAGCGCTATTAATGTATTTTTCATGACACACAACTGCCATTGCATCTTGTCACTGCATCCCAAACTAAATCAGTTTGAGTGGACACCTTTTATTAATGTGCTTCAGCTACCTTCCCCCCCAACTCTATGGAAAATAATTTGTGAATTTGACTGTTTTTGCAGCAAGGCTCATTTACATACAAAGTGGCTAATTTTGTGCAAATAGCACAGGAGCACCAAGAGCTTTGTGGGTGCTTTGAGAACCAAACAGTTTTGTGCAGGTCACAAAAGCTTTGTATTAATATCAATTTTGTATGCTTTTAATGGTGAGATGTGTTATTTGTACTGATGTACCTTTGCTAAGAGAAGCTGGGACAGATTTACAACTAAGTCAGTTAGTCAATTACAAAGGTTATGATATATTAACACTAGTTCTATAAGCACAGGTGAAGCCCTCTGCTTCTACCAAGAGGGCGGAGCCTGTGTGAGTCGGAGCTTGTGGATACTATTCCTGGTTACTAGGTTACTAGCAAGTTTAGTGAGACTGTTGCCACACCCAGGAGTGCATTTTTCCTTGTACATATATATATATATATATATATATATATATATATTGCTCCTGAAATGACACGTGCTATGCAGTTTGACTTGGGTAGCATGAGGAGAAACAACCATGACGAGTAGATGGCGACCTACACGAGTTGTAGAACAATTAGTAGTATTTGTTCCTTATCTCGTCACACATCTATCACCCTAACAGATAAAGAAAACCCATCCAAAGGAGGCTTTGAGCAAGGGCAGTTATCCATTTATCAGTTGATGCTCATTGAGCTCCTGAGTCAGAAACCCTGCGAGGTTACACCCTGTCCTCAAACTCAACAGACAGACGCCTGGTCATTGTCCCAGATTTGCTGTTTGAGTGACAGGTAATTTCTTGGAAACAAAACTGTAGGAGTTTCAAAACCTGGGTTTCTGCTTGGATGACAGATTAGTAACCCCCCACTCCCCAAAAAAACATAATTTGCTCAGGAGACATGTTGACTGATGACTTCCTGGAAGTGATTATATTCTGTCCAAATTGGATATATATCACTGAAGTGGAGGTTAAGTGGGTATAATGGTACTTTGTGTTGAGTGTGTGTCCGTGTGTGTGTGTAGCTGAATACTGAGGAGGTGAAACAAAGAGCAGTCGTATCACCACTAAACACTACTGGTCTCTTATCTCATCGCTGTTTTCTCCTGAAGTAAGAAGTAAACACAGGGGCGTTAAACTGTGTGTTTCCTTGTGTGCATAGGCGTGTTGCATGCATTCTGTGCTCTGACCTCAGGTTTCTCAGATAGCAGGGTTCTATATGCTCTGACCTCTGTGTTTTATGCTCTGATCTCAGGGTTCTATGCACTGATCACAGTTCTGTACCGAAGCAGAGTTGAAGTCTTACACCCTTCCATTAGAGCAGCTACCCACACAAAGCTCTATAGAGACTGTGTCTGCCCCACGGCCACTTACACAAGGTTCTGTGCTTGGACCAATTTTATTTACCTTATATATGCTTAGGCAATATAATCAGAAAACACTCCATAAACATTCATTGTTATGCAGATGATACTCAATTATATCTATCAATCAAACCAGACGAAACCAACCAGCTCGCTAAAATTCAAGCATGTCTTAAAGACATAAAAACATGGATGATCTGCAACTTCCTGATGTTAAACTCAGACAAAACTAAATTTTTTTTACTCGGGCCTGAACACCTCAGAGATCAATTATCTGGTGATGTGGTTTCTGTAGATGGCATTGCCCTGGCATCCAACACCACTGTAAAGAATATCGGCGTTATCTTTGAATTTTTTCACCTACGTAATATTTAAAAAATCAGGCACATCTTGTCTCAAAGCAATTCCTTATTATCAGGGTTCTATGCTCTGACCTCAGGGTTATCTGGAGCACCAGCCTCTTGTCCATGAGTACATGCAAGCTTCCTTCTGTGTTTTTACACAGACGGCATACGTAGACTGGTAGAAATAAAACAGTTCCAACAGGAAACTGCTCACAACAAGGTCTGTGGATTATATTGAGTTACAGCATCAAGAAACATTACTGCCAATTTTTTTTAACCACAGACTGAGTGCCATCTAGTTTCCTTGTATGGGAGAGAAAGTCAGACATCCTCCTTCCTCTCTCCTCCTCCTCCTCCTCCTCCTCCACACACATGTCACTTTAACATGCACTTTAACTTAAACACACGTCACATGTAACATACACTTTAACTTAAACACTCATGTCACTTGAAACACACACCTAAACACTTTAATGTCTAATGTTGCACCTTCCGCCAAAAAAAATTCCTCGTTTGTGTAAACATTCCTGGCAATAAACGGATTCTGATTCTGATCGCTGTGGCTGACATGTCAAATACTAAAAGGTCCTTTAAAAAAATAAATAAAATGCAGCCCTCAATTTCAGCACAAAAGACTAGCAGCACGGTCATCGTGACTTCCCCTCGACTTTACCTCAGAATTGGGTTTTCTTTGATTACGGTTTATGCTGGCGCTGCCTTGTGCCATTGATACACTTCGGCTAGCCCACAGGGACAATGACCATAACCAAAGCAGTGTAGCATAGACATGGAAATATAAGCACATTTGGGTTTACTGCCACATCTCCAACCAATAATCACCGGTTTAGTTGGAGGAAAGTTATAATTGATGTGATTAGTTTCTAGATTCCTATCATGATTGCAGTCACTAATTGAATTGTCCAATATTTTATGGAAGAGAGCATAATGGTGACCAGAGCACTTATTTTCCAAGTTTTACAGACCAACTTCACCTTTGACCTACTGTGCTTACCTTGTTTTTGTCCCACAGTGATTATTTCCAAATGTAGCGGTTGACGATAGACTGCGGATAGACTGCTCTTTCATAGTCTGTCTGACTGTCCGTCTGACTGCTTTTGTTTCTTACCTTTGCTGTAGGGATGTCGTGGTGCTCCCGGATCACAGCAAATGCTTTTTGTAGCACAGCGTTGTCGGACGCCATTGGAATTACACTCAAAACCGTGAAAACAAGTCAGCAGGCTATAAAGCTTAAGTTTAAATCTATATCTTGGTTGGACTGCAAGAAAATCAATCATATCAGATATCTTGGCTGCAGAAGAATAGTTATCTATAGTTCATCTCTTAAACACTATTTATTTATATACATACTGTATTTGTTCCATATATGAGAGAAAGAGTTAGAGAGCGACTTCGGGTCCCCGAGCTGCTTCGTCCTGGTAAATGTAACCTCAACCAAATACAGCTAAATCCCTTCAACTATCACTGTAGGTCCTAGTGTTTGACAGCACCTCTCTCGCTGTGTGTGTGTGTGTGTGTGTGTGTGTGTGTGTGTGTAACAGTTAGTAATGATATGATCAATGAACCCTGGCAGAAATGTTCCCAGCGGAGGAAAATAACAGGTTCCTGACAAAAACACAAACACAATCCTTAAAAGCACCGCGAGGTAAGGTACCCAAAGTGATGACAAATCTGTTAAGTATAGTTCTCTGCACGGACAGGTTTTACATATGAATATACGTAGGCCCGAGTGCACCAATAAAACAAACGCAAGTGCACACACACACACACACACATATGACAAACATATTCTCAAGGTGCAATTACAAACAAGTGAAAAAGCCAAAAGAAATACCAATAGCAGATTCATCACCTGGTGACCTGGTTAGAATAACGGTTCCAATAGCAACGTAGATTTCTATTTCCTGAGGCCGCGTGACGTTTGACCTCTCGGGATGGATGATTTATCATCTGTTCCCCTTCATGTAGAGAATCCTTGCGCTCAAACGTGGTGATGGATTCGGTTGCGGGGGACCATGAGAAGTGGTGAAGCTTCTTGTCTTTAGGGAACGCCTCTTTAGTCTTCGGACAACTCAAAGATCTGTACGCCACATGTTCACCCATTAACACTTTCACCCATTCACACACACTTAATGCTCATTCACACACATTCACGCACCGACAGCACAGCCTTTGGGAGCAGTGCACGGTCCAGCACTTGGACGTGCGGACTGGAGGACCTGGGGATAGAACCGCCGGTCTGCCATCTGCTCTCTACCTCAATCGCCTCCATTTCCTCCAAGAGGCCTGACTAGTCATGTGATCCGGGGGCCATAGGTCTCCAAGGCTTACCCCGCTTCTCCCGACATAAGAACACCTTTTAACTACGGTGTCCCCTCTTACTTTCCCCGTCTTTGGTCTTGCAGTTGTTCTCGGTTCTCTTCTGCAGAAGTGAGAGCATCTCCTCCTGAGGATTTTTCCAACCGCCCCGTGAATGGAGACCAATTGTGCTGGTGGTGATGTTCCTGGGAGAGTTGATACATCATGTTAGGATGTCCCAATATAATTTGTTTTCCCCTATATGATTGAATAGAAGCGTCTGACACATTGAAAGAACAGGTGTAGCTATTTGATTCGGACCGCCCTAATTTCCACAAGCTGCTTGATCCAAATACTGACAAAGTTGACCAGCTTAGATTATTGATTTGATATGGTTGAAAGTTTAACTGGAAGAATGTGGTTCCTGAAACTGTTGCTCCCAAGCAACAACCACCACAGCAGATTTATTGTCGTTAGTGCGGGTTTTATGATGACTCTTATTTATGATTTTCTGACCAATAGAAGCTGGTCCAAGATAATAAAAGACTGTACTCAATGTAAAAACACAAAATAGGTTAGGGTGAAAATAACATTTAATTTTGTCTGGAGTATTTGGTGGAGAAATTGGGCTGTGTTTGATTGACAGTCACGTTGTTTACTTCCTGTTTCCCCCTCATTAGCGCCTCACAACCTCCAACCCATTGACCTTCTTGTCTCCAGTAGCAGTAAATACAATTCCAAGCCTCTCTCTCACATACTAGTGTTCCACCCAGGGAGGGGCTTTTGACAGCTCAGATTCTTGCCGCTGCTTTCCGGCAGAGACCGTCGCTGCTGTGTCCAATCAGGGGCCCCGAAGACATGAACACACTCTGACTACTTTGTCTAACGCTATCCCCGTTGGACTGTGAAAGAGTGGGAGCAGAGCTGCCGGGTGCGTGTGGATGCATGGACTCGTCCGCTGACAGAATGGGTTCTGTTTCAGAGACGCCCCTCCCACAGGACCGTCTGCACGGCCGCCACTCGGTCTGTCCTACATCCTGCTTTAATGTAGAAGCCAAAATCCTTTTTGTAGAGCACTTGAGCTTTACATTCCAGACTCGTAAAAAAAAAAGAAAAAGAAAGAAGTCAATTTTTAGAGGTATTTTGGCATCTAATCAGTTATTTTGTATCACTTCTCAGGCTGGTGATATGTTTGTGTTTAGAGTAGGAGGATGAGAGGGAAATACTATACATATGATGTGTTTTTTTGAGTTTTATCAAAGGAAGAGGTCCCAGGCAGAAAGACAAGAAGACGGGTTTTGAGTTTCAGGTTTCCTCCAGTCCTGGATTATTCTACTTGTTTTTATAAATCTTCTAGTGGCGCTGGAACTCAACAGAAGAATTAGATACAATTGTGAGTGGGATAAGTTGGAGAGCAAGCCAACAGAAAACTACGGCCTCAAGTATATTTAACCTTTTATGCCTGTGTTAATGGAGGTTTGTTCGACTGAAGGATCCTTAAATGCCGTATGTATACAGATTGTAAAGCCCTTTGAGGCAAATTTGTAATTTGTGATATTGGGCTATACAAAATAAACTGAATTGAAATTGAATTGAATTAAAGCATTGTGTAATCACCCAGGGAGGAGGAAGAAGGTGGGCCAGGGACGATAAAGCATCTGACTTTGACACAGGAGACACTTTCTTTTGGTTCTATTGGAACCATCTCTGAACCGATACAATAATTTAAAAGAAATAGAGACTATTTTTATTTTGGTTGGATGTCTAACAGCGGAACGCCATCACGATTAAGCTTGCAATTGGCAATGTGGAGCTTTATTCAGCAGCAGTTTTTCAACACTAAGGTTTAATTTCCAGACTTTAAACTGCACACAGGATATCAGAATGTATTATTATTTTTAATATTATTTCTCATTCTTTTCATTCAGGAAAAGGCTTTTTTGTTTTTACACACATCTGAACGCATACTGTACCAGATGCCTTAGAGTTGTCCCTTAAAATATTGCAGATTTAAATGCATAATGTTCCAATAAAAGAAAATGTCCTCATAGCTAAATTGTGCTGCCTGAGAATAAAACAGAGCCTTCCGCAGTGTCATACTGCCAACTCTGCCCGGCGACACAGGGGTTGAGCCATCTGATAGGCTGTAAATAATTGAAAAGGGAAGGATTATATCAGTTTTATGAGAGCTGCAGAAAGGATGCCAGCAGGCACAGAAATGTTGACTGATGCAATCATACACACACACACACAGGGACACGTACACACACACACACACACACACACACACACGCACACACACGCACACACACACACACTCTGCTGTGTCGTGACTATTCAGAATTTAGAAGTACGCAGCATAATGGACCGATAAAAGTGGAGAACAAAAAGAAAAGAGATGAAAGTTCAGGAAAAGACCATTAAGGAAGTTACTGTTGTATGTTAGCAGCCATCAAATAGTTGACAAAACAGGTAAAGCACAGGTGTATATATATATAATACAATAAATGGGTGTATGGATTGAGTATAAAACCCTGACCGCCTGGTTATGTTAACAAACAAACACATGTTCAACATAATCCAGGCAGTAATGACGTTTCCTTACAAACCGTACTTAAGGATTTAACAGTTACTATATAAAAGCATTATTTCTAAACATACATAGCCTTGAAAAATGCAAAATTCCAGCACACAATATTAGTGTGAATATGTGAATAATATCAGAAGGCATACGACCTTCCTGGAAAACAGTGCAGGAGAGAGGAAACACTTATTGGTCTAATGCTCAAAGCAGTCAGAGATCAGCTGATGTCTCAAGGAGGCCAAGGCGATCGAGGCAGTGAGTCAGTGCATTTTGTTCACATTCATTATTGTTGTATTAATTAGACAATATTGAAGTAATGTGGCCCTGCCAAGGATTTGCTTTTCTTTATTCCCTGACCTCCGCTCAATTCAGCCTGTTTCAGGTTCTCTGAAGCAAAGATGCAGCCAGAGTTTACCAGAAACAGAGTCCATAACCAACGGAAATGGTGTACTATATTAGGTTCTATAAGTAACGGTAAATATTTCCATTGTGTTAGACCTTCAACTTTTCTACACTATGTTCTTTTAACTCCTCTACATTTATCTACGTATTCTATAAAATAACAAGGTTTTAACATAGAGAACATGCAATGACTTCCTGAAATAATGTTGAGTTTAAACTAGAAAACGGAAGTGTAATTTAATAATAATAAATGTTAGATTCCTATAAAAGGGCTGTCACTAAAATATGGTTAATCAGTAACACATAATCGGAACCATGGGACACTACATTAACGACCATCTCTCACTCCCAACACGTCAACACTCTTGGGCAGTGGGATCTGACATCTTTCCCTCAAACTTACTGTTGCCTAAACATCGTAGAATGTTTATTTTGATAATGTACCTAGCTGAAACTGTACGTTTCCTGTGAACACAGACATTTATTTTGAAAAGACACTGTCCATGTAACAAGGCAAGGCAAGGCAAGGCAAGTTTATTTATATAGCACAATTCAGACACAAGGCCACTCAAAGTGCTTTACAGGGGCAAGATTAGAATACATAAAACACATTATAAAACATTTAAAAGCGAATAAAAGAAGCGAATAACAAAAAATGAAAACTCGATCTAAGCAAATAAAAGAAGCAAAACCTCTGTCGAGATCTTTCTTTGATTGGCTCGCTGAGTCTCGACAATATCTAGGTGGAAACAAGTCAAACATCAGCACGTTTTATAGTGCGTGATTCATTTGCTCATAACAATGTTTCAGTCCCGCTGGCCTGCATATAGAAAATCAGTCACATTTAATTATACCAAATCACCTGGCACAGGTCAACTAAAACCATCATCAGTGACACAGCAGCTATCCCACATATAAATATATATATTATGACTGGTTTCATTCCAAAAATCCCACACAGCAGCATGCATGCCTCAAAAAAAGCATAGAAAATGGGAGTGTTTCAATAGGAGCTGTTTGTGTTAAGGAGGTCGCTCGGTCGCTCTGCATCTGGGTTTCCGGGTTGCTGTTCTCTTGTAATTCTCAGAGAGTAAGAGCTCCTTTCAAACTATGTATCTGCCACCTTCCGTTTTAAACTTTCTCATTACCGGATCTCATTATTTTTTAGCTCTCTTCTGCTTACCCCCTTTTTTTGTGAAATGTTTTTTTATGTCTTGCGTGTGTTCTCTACGCCGCCCCCCTTCTTTTTTTTTTTTTTTACTTCCTTCAGGGTTCATAATAAAAAACGTATCAAGGCTTTTTAGTTGTAAAAGTTTTTTTTTGTCCTATTCAGGCATCCCTCAGAGATTCCCTATGAAAGAGGACCCAGTTTCACAAAGACATGATTTCAGTTAAAATAACGCATAAATCAGACAAGGTGCAGCAAAAACACAGGCTCAAAATGGAAATCTGAGGATAAACATGTAGATACTGCGACGATGTGTGACAAAAATGTAGTTTGAAAATGGGAAACACTGAAAAATACCAACGTCATGTCATAAGCCGTGATTCCATTCAATTGTCAAGCAAATTTTCTGCACATTTTTGAAATGTCGCAAATAAGACATGTGAAATTAGGCTCAACTGGTTCGCTATAGTTTACGACGCACTCGCCAGTAAACGATATAACATACAGAAGTAGGATGCGAGCCGGAAATAAAAAATAAAACAAGCCTTGAACATCTAACTATCAACGAATGGAGAGAGGTCTTCAGGAATTTGTTTAATTTTTTTTATTGTTTTCATTTGAGCTAATATTGGCTGTGTTTCATTTTGAGGGAGACCAAGACAATATAAATACATACATACATTCTCTCTAACGGGTCTTGGAGGAGAGATTTTAGCGGGTCGGGTCTTCTTGAAAGAGAAGCGCTCGTGCTCGCGCTGGCCGTTATCATGTCTTTTGGGCCAGACGACTTTGGCCCAAAGCTGAATCTATTTTAGGACTTTGATTAACTAAATTGTATATCACTCATTTATATCTTTAATCAGTAATACTCCTTCTGTTTCATGGAGTGGAGTTCCATTCATACATTGTCATATTCATGTAATGTGTTTAATGTAACTTTGTAATGCTGTTCATTCTGTACACATGACATCTATTGCTTCTGTCCATCCGGGGAGAGGGATCCTCCTCTGTTGCTCTCCTGAAGGTTTCTTCCCTTTTTTCCCTGTCAAAGGTTATTTTTGGGGAGTTTTTCCTGATCCGATGTGAGGTCCTGGGACAGGGATGTCGTATGTGTACAGATTGTAAAGCCCTCTGAGGCAAATTTGTAATTTGTGATATTGGGCTATACAAAATAAACTGAATTGAATTGAATTGAATTAATAGGCTAAACTGCTTCTTAGACCTTTCTCTTTTGGGCCAGAACGATTGGACCCCAGCGCAGCTGAGACAAAATCCTATTTTACAAATATTACTGGGTATATTCCATATTCCATAGGGCTGCACGGTGGTGTAGTGGCTAGCACTGTCGCCTCACAGCAAGAGGGCCGCGGGTTCAATTCCCGGTCGGAGCGGTCCTTCTGTGTGGAGTTTGCATGTTCTCCCCGTGGCAGCGTGGGTTCTCTCCGGGCTCTCCGGCTTCCTCCCACAGTCCAAAGACATGCTGCAGGTTAATTGATCTCTAAATGTCCCATAGGTGTGAATGTGAGAGTGAATGGTTGTATGTCCCTACATGTGCCCTCGATGGACTGATTATAATCTTGTATACTTTTTTTTTTGTACTACAGGGTTGCAAAATGGAATTGAGATTGTAGTCACAATTTGTCACAGGAAAGAACAAACAAACCTTGGTTGCTATAGCAGTGCAGATGTTACAGTTGTGTAAGGAACATTTCTTTCCATGGATTACAGACCTGACATTGAATTGTGGTATGATTTGATTATCAACAGGCAGACTCAATCTTTTCAAGGCAGCCAACATTTCTATTCCCCTTTTCAAACTTATTATTTTATGTTATTTTGCCCAAATCCTTTTTTAAAGAAATTAATTCACTTATTTCTTCCTTTTATTTGGTGTAACAAAGCTCACAGAGTAAAGAGCAAACTATTGCATTATCCTTGAGAGGAGGGCTGAAACCTTCCCAATTTGGAGTTTTATCCCAACGCAGCTCAAATGTCTTATTTTTACAATTTAATTAACACAAACGAGGAACCATGGAATAGATATTGAAAAATATCAGTTGCAACCGATAGTTTACTTTTAGCAAAATATGTAAAGTGTAAATTTGGTAATTGGTCGTAAACTAAATGCTTGGAAAAATCTAAAACATTTTGGGTAAAAAAACGAGGCAATCCTCAAAATAAGAACATACAGTATATAATAAATGGTTTCAAGATATTGGTCTGGTAGATGCAAAAAGAAAATGAAAGGAATCTTTTCAACTCACATGTAAATGTACATTTCATTTAGTATACATTCATATTATATATAAATATAAGTAACAATATACTAGTCAGGCAGGAACCCGTCCAATCACAACATCAGGACAAATAAAATGATTGGATGGCTGATTACAGTCCTGCGGCTGACAAAGATATATTTTCTGTCAGAGCATTTGATTAATTAATAATAAAGAAGCAGAGGAGGGGGTAAGGGAGTGGGAGAAAACAGCCATAAAAAGAGTGAACGATGCAGAGAGCAGAAAGAAGTGGAGATGAAGTTGGTGGAGAAGGAGGGGGGGAAAAAGACAAAGGAAAGATAGACTGGGAAAGTGTTGGGAGCAATAGAAAAAAGACAGAGAAGCAGAGAAATATAGATTGTGATTGCTGTAATTTTTTTTTTTTTTAAGGGGCCCTTTCACCGAAGCCCGGAAACCCAATTATGTCTGAAGAGCTTCTTAATGCATCCTGTTACGTGGCGGGCGTCGCTGTCATTGAGCTCATTTCTCCGACACATTTTAAATATCTATAACACAGAGCGACTTCCGATGTCCCTACAAGGCGGAAATGTCCCGTTGGCCTTCCGTTCTCGAGACTGAGAGGGCCGAGAGCTGGATGAATGACAGGCAATTGCATAATCGTATAATCATACGGGGACTCTCAATGTGGAGAGTGGACAGAAGAATGACAGCGAGCCATTTGTCTGTCGGCCTGAACCGGGTAAAACACAGAATGTCAAATGAGTTATGCCAGATGGCTGATATTCTGTATTTAAACATATCCAAAGCGTATCATATCCAAGACATGATAATTGATTTTTAGAAAACATGCCCACACACATGAGGTCATATCCATTAAGGGTCAGACAGTGGAATATGTGGAATCCTACAAATATCTTGGGACAATTATTGACCCAAAACTGAATATTTATGCAAACTGTGAAGCCGTGTGTAAAAAGACCAGTGGTTTTATTTTGAGTAAACTGTCATATTTCCTATTTCCACATTGACAAAACCATGATGACCTTATTTTATCGTGCTTTTATTGAATCTATTTGATCTTTTTCTTTGGTGTCATGGTTTGGAGGCCTGACTGTAAAGAACAGAAACTCTCTGCATCAGATTCTGAAATGGTCTAGCAGTCTGATTGGTGAGTCCCAGCTGAGCCCAGAGTCCCTGAACACCACACAGTAACAACGGATAACCGGCTCCACCTTAAAGGACGACTCCACCCTTCTTCCTTCTAGACGGAGGTATTTGGTACCTCGGTGTAGAACAAAGCGGTGTAAAAGAAGCTTTGTTCCAGCAGCCGTCCTTCAGGTTAATACATTAGAATAATGACAGTGCACTGATTTGTGGCATTTGTGTACTTTTATCATTATGTCTGTCTTGTTGTCTGTGTTGATTGTAATGTGTGTCGAGATGAATGCCTCCCTTTCCATTGCAAACCAAGTCTACCTACGGGTACAAATAACAACAAGTAACCTGAACCAGATGAAATAAATCACACCAAAAAAAATAAATAACTTGATTTATCTAATTTATTGAAATTTGAATGTCTAATTTGTAGTTTTGCTCATCATTCCTGTTAATAATTAGAACTAAGTGCTGATCAGTACTGGAATGTAACAAACAAATATTGATTTGAGTACCTGTATAATTCTACTTCCTTACATTTCTATGAAACCGAAAGCAGACCAAAGCACGGGGCGAGGTGACACACAACAACGTTTTATAAATGCATCATTCATATTTGTGTGTACACTGTGCAGGAGTGTATTAATATATCGTAATATATCCAAAGTGGCATATCAGATGATTTTGAACTCAAAGTGCCGCCGAGGGGCTGAATCAGCTGAATCCCTCCAGTGTGGATAGAAAACATCCGTCCGTCCGGTTCCCCGAATCAGACACACATTGAGTCTGATACGCTTGGAAGGTGTGATCGTGAGTGTCACCACATGAATGACGGACTGACTGCCAACTTAACAGGCGTCAACCCGACATTCTCGACTCAACTCGACTCTAGAGGTGTACAAGTCCAGTTTGGAGGGCAGGCTGGAACCAATAGTTCTCTCTGCAGACCTGACTATCCGTTGTAGTCTGTCTCTGTCCTGTTTGGTGGCCGATCCAAACCACTGGATGATGGCGGAGTAGATCAGCAGCTCCTGAGGCAGGTTGTACTTACTGAGCTGGCGCAGGAAGTCCCACTTCAGGTCCTGGGAGATTGTGGATCCCAGAAACCTGAAGGTCTCCACCGCAGACACAGTGCTGTTGAGTATGGTGAGAGTCCACTGCCATCTCCACAGTTTTGGGCTTGTTCAGCTCCAGGTTTGTTCTGACCACACCAGAGGACCAGCTGTAAAATTCAAGAATGAATTAAAAACTAGTGTATTGCACGCTTTTATTTTAAAGTAATGTTATCAGAACAATATAACAGGCATTCTGGGAGCATCAGCAAGTTAACATACAGAATATAAATCTGTTTAAAAAAAATTCTGAACAGGTCTAGCACAACAAAAAAACACAGCTGGAATTTACTGTGCAGGGGACTTTTTAGTCTGTAAAGCCTCTGAAAAAATAAAGCAGTTACACTAACCCCGCCGCCATCTTTGTAGTCCGCTCCATGTCATACAAATGGACGGAGCGTCTAGAGGCTCATACGCGCCGTCTTTCGTTGCGTTTGTAAGGACGCTCCTCAGACCGACCTCTTCCACTGCATGGAACGGTCTGCAGTCCGTTGCTCTCCACTTGGCCGAGGCATGTGTTCATTGTCCTGCGTTGGTTTATCCACAGTTCTCCCGCACGCCGCAGTAGTCTGACGAAGTTTCGCTCCACTGGTTGTTTCAATGCTGTGTAACGCCTTAAAGACGTACTTCATGCTCGTGGTACTCCGGTGATAAGATAACTCCAGTTTGAGTGGTTACAAATAACTTTAGAAGTAGTAATAACTAAGAGTATTTGTGTTCCCCTCTGGTGATGGCGGCTGACGTGACACCGAAAGTAGCCACACCCATAAAGCAACAGGTGGTAGGAACGGTATGCCCACGATCTGTTTTTTTACCTGATCTCTGATCAGTGATACTATTGAATCACAAGTATGGGTCAGTGTTGAGTGACAGCTTCATGCCAGTTCATGTTTGTTCATGCATCTGCGAACCTTATTAGCTATGCGGCTAAACGGTTACCAAACGGCTTTGGTTTAAAAGTTCTTCTTCTGCCGATGCTTTTGTGACTTCCCCAACAGCTTCAGGTGCAGAACTACCACCGTCTGGGATGAAGGTGAACATGGGGCCTCGTATTCTTTTACCTTCCAAACCAAACCGAAGGCAAGGGTATCTGCACTTTTAACATTTTTTTAAATTCAATTCAATTTTTACTTTTGAAAACTCTAGGAACCACGAGTAGCCCCGCATTTAGTGAGCACAGCTCTCTAGTGGGGCAATATGGTACTACAAGCTCCTTAAGATATGATGGTGCATCACCAATCAAGGCTTTGTAGGTGAGGAGAAGAATTTTAAATGTGATTCTTGATTTTACAGGGAGCCAGTGCAGAGCAGCTAATACAGGAGTAATGTGATCTCTTTTCTTAGTTTTTGTGAGTACACGAGCTGCAGCATTCTGGATCAACTGGGGGGATTTAAGATACTTATTAGAGCAGCCTGATAATAAGGAGTTGCAGTAATCTAGTCTAGAAGAACACCTGCACCAGTTTTTCTGCATATTTTTTAAACAATATGTGCCTGATTTTTGTTACGTAGATGAAAAAATGCAATCCTTGAGATTTGCTTAACGTGGGAGTTAAAGGGCAAGTCCCGGTCAAAGATAACTTTACAGTGGTGCTGGATGCCAGGGCAATGCCATCTACAGTCAGTTCAGGTCTTGGGCTTCATCACGCAGACAAGCCAATTTCCACTCCAATCTTATTCAATTCGTACTATGTTGGGTTCTGTTTTTTTTAATTGTTTCCGCGACAATTAATTGTTCCTGCAAGTAAAGTAATTCCTCTAAATCGGTCTAATCTGAAGCTACGTTGCTTTTGTTACCAGATGAATAGCTTGTGCATGTTTGAATAACTCAACAGAGACTTATACTTAATTAGACTGACATGGTAAACTCCAATTATTTCTTTTTTTTCATACATTCAGTTCAATTTATTTGAATAACCCCAAATCACGGCCGACTTCTTGACAACCAGGAACCACGCATAGCATCCACTGGGTCAAAGGTCATGAATCGGTACATGGTTAGAGAAAGAACAAGAAGGAAAAGATAATACTTTGGTTTCAGGACAAATTGAAAAATGTCAATATGTCCAGTGTTGAGACTCGAGGGTCCCACCTGCGCTGATTTAACCCAGGCGTGATCTGTTTGGCCCCTTTCGGTCGGGTCCTGTGAATTTGACAAATCAGTCGTGTGAATGAAGACGATTGCACAGCTGCGAGGGAATGCTGTTCTCTCACGTGTGTGTGTACGGTCTCGGTCACCGTAAATGTATGTACTCAAGCCTGTGTGTTTGTTTCGAGTGTGTGTGTGTGTCTGTGTGCAGTGTGGTCGGTGTCTGTACTGCTGGGGGTGTAAGCCATCCCAAGATAAGCTATCGACAGCACCCAGACACTGTAACACAGCACTGACACTGGCTATCGCTGCAACAGTAAACCAGAGAGAGAGAGAGAGAGAGAGAGAGAGAGAGAGCGAGAGAGAGAGAGAGAGCGAGAGCGCCTCAGGGGAGTGAAGGAGAAAATGACTCTACTTCTCTCTTGATTTATTCCCTCAGTAAACATTGTGAACATGAATTCATGGTCTCAAAATCTCAAAATTCGGGTGACTCACAAACCAATGGGTGATGTTACACTGAAAACATCCACTTTTTTTATGCAGTCTGTATGACATCATTTCTGTGTCTTCCTACAATATCTAACACACGTCACTGTGATTGGCCTGCTGTGTGGTGGCTGGGTCTGGACATCCAGGAGAGGCTGTGTGAGAATATTAGTTATGATTACCTCGTCTGCGTCCTCTCTCAGATGGCTGGCTTTCCCCTCTGCCTCAACGAGAGGCCCCTATAAAACACCTTTGATTTCCATCGTGGTTCGACACCACGTCTTACAACCTAGTTGTGAACCAGCATGAACCTTTAGGATTGTTGAGTTGAGGAAAAACAAGTGGGGGAGGGAGGACGAGAGCTGAATATTTATAAGTCTGTTTATTTCACAACGAAAAGCACAAGGATCCATCATCTCCCATTGCAAAAAAAAAAAAAAAAGCATTTACAGCTGAATATGTCCATATTGTCTACAGTTTAAACGTTCCCTGTGGAGTGTCTGACCTCTAGTGGAGTCTATGGAGGCCCCCCCCTTTGTTTCTCTCATGCACATCAGTGAAGACACACACGTGCACCCATGTGCATGTGGGTGAAGCAGTGTAAAGTCCTGCCCATGGATACGCACTACTCCGATGGCAGTTTACAGGGTGAGACGGCTGAACCTCGACATAAAAATAGTTCTATACTTTAGGAGCACTGCAGCGATTACCTCATGTCACATGACAAGGAACAACCAATCACAGCTGGCAGATATGTTTTCTTTGTCCCACCGACACGGGTGAAGGACCCTTTGCCGTCATGGGGCGGCTTGTTCAGGGAGCGCTTCCTACCTGGGCGAACCCCCCCCCAAAAAAAATACATTGAGGATTTTCCTGCCAGAAAGAGCAAGAGAGAGACATATTCACATGAAATGTGTTCATTCAACGTGTTCACCATTTTGTTCCAGAGGGGGAGAGAAAGATTCAATTAAAAGGGGAAGGAAGGAAGGGACAGAGAGAGAGAGAGAGAGAGAGAGAGAGAGAGAGAGAGAGAGAGAGAGAGAGAGAAAAGATATCAAAGAAAGCAAGGAAAGGACAGCGATAAAGATTAAGGGCCTAGGACTGTTGGGAGGAAGGGCGTGATTATCAACAACGAGGAAAAGAAGGGATGAGCAAATTTGACTGAGAAGATGAGATGAGAGAGCTGTACAGGAGGGTGATGAAAAAAGAAGGAAGGGCGAGGAAATGGAGGCAGAAGAGTCGACGGGGGACTTTGGGGGATTTTACATGTAAAACGACGGGAGGAGCGAGAGGGTGATGTAAGATGATGAGGGAGAGGAGGAGAGGAGCAAGGAGAGAAATGAAAAGAGGAGAAGGGAGGTCAAAGAGAGGTGGACTGATGTGAAAGAGGGAGGGCACAGAAAGGAGAGAAAGGAGGAGAGGGAAGGCTGAAAAAGGGAGGGAGAGGATTCATGACAGTTTCCTTTAATCAAGAACTTTTTTCTTTTCAAGCATTTTTGGAGTTAAAACCTGCATCAGAGAGTCTGAAGTCTGATCTTCTAAATCTAAATGATGTCCTACTAATTCTCCACAATGCAACTCTAATAGAAAGATGATTCATTTGTGACTGAAATCTTCTTGCGGAACTCGCTACGATAAAAGTGGGTTTTAAGAGCCGAAGCGGTGATTTTGTACATTTTGCCAGGTTCACTACGAGCTGAAGAAACCTCCGGACCTCATTCCAGAATCAGATGACCAAGGAACCGAACACCTCATTTAACATTAGCATTAACAAGCATTTTACATGAATGCGTACGCATGACGTACTGTTTAGATGTTGAGATTTTCTGTCTGATTGTTTTCTGTAACTTCTTTTTTATGGGTTATGGTGCCTTCAATGAGTTACAAATATATAAAGGCAAAAAAACTAATCGATTGATATTGCCGGACTGTAGATTTCTATGGCAATACGCGGACATGGCACACAGCGTAAAAGCTGTCTGCTATATAATCAACAAACTGCCTGGAAATAACCGTGACGACGTTGGATGTTACGAGGAGCGCCCGAACACACCGCTCGCTTTTGGCCTCTGGAGTCCAGTGTTGTTCTCGCTGCTCGTCACATCTGTCCAAGTGGACACGAGCGTTCCTATTCGATCACTTTGAGCCGTGATGTCACGTAGACTCTCCCTGTCCTCCCCCCTCACCTCTCTCTCTATCTCTCTCTCTCCATCCCTCTCTGCCTCCATGTCATTTTAAATATCTGCACTATTTCCTCCCGTCCCCAATTATTCTGTCACCGACACCTGGTGTGTGTGTGCGTGTGTGTGCGTGTGTGTCTGACATCTCCATCCTTACAGATAATTGTATGTTGGGTCATGACATCAAACAGCTGCCAGAGGGAAGATGTGTGGATAGAGAGAGAGAGAGAAATACACACTTTAATACAGGAACAAGAAGAGCACACACACACACACACACATACACACACACACACACACACACACACACACACACACACACACACACATACACACACACACACACAGGAATAAAGAGTGAGAGGTTTGAGGGAAAGCGTGTGAGAGGGAGAATATTGGGTTTCTTTTATAGCCAGTGCAGCTTGTATAAATAGTGAAGCTTTTTGCCTGACTTGTCAAAGTAATTGTAGTGTTTTAGGAAATTATTCTCTCTCTCTCTCTCTCTCTCTCTCTCTCTCTAAAATATTCTTGCCTTTGTTTTTTTAAGGAGAAAATGTTCCACGGAATCTTTTGAAGGCCTCAGAAGCGTTTGCCTTCGCGTTTGTTTCTTTTCCACTTTATTACTCAACAGAGCGAGAGAGAAAAGAGATGTCTGACTTGGTGGCGATGAGGAGGGGGATTAGAAGGAAGGAACATGTTTACAGACTAGAAACACAGCCCGGGATGGAGCACGACTCCTGCAGCCAGCCAACACTCCTGCAGCCAGCCAACACAATACGTGTGGAAAAGAGCCTGGCGTGTCGTAACTTGGCTGACGAGCGACTCGCCTCACCACAGAGTGACTAGCGAGTCCAGTGAGTCACGTGACTTGTTTTAGTTTTGCTCTGGACAGAAACACCGGTCCCTTGGATGGAAGTCCTGTGTTGGTTCCACCACCAGTCCCATTTAGCCTGAAGCAGACTCTGCCGCTGATGGGGGGGGGGGGGACACACACTTTTTATTTGTTTTCTTTATGTGTGATAAAGTGATTACGAGGGGGACAAAAGCAATCTGAGTTTAACTATGAGGTATAAAAGTAAAAATGGAGGTCCAGCGAAATGGATGCAGATGGGCGTGTGTGGAATATGTGTTTATATATATATATATATATATATATATATATATATATATATATATATATATATATATATATATTTAAATAAAATGGAGCAAGAGAGTAAGAGGGAAGCAAGAAGAAGAAGAAAAATTAAAGGTTAGTGTAAATAAATGATGCCCAATTAAAGTACAGAACAAAATAAATGACTGACAAAAAAGGTGTGAAGTAGAATATATATATATATATATATATATATATATATATATATATATATATATATATATATATATATAAATAAAATGGAGCAAGAGAGTAAGAGGGAAGCAAGAAGAAGAAGAAAAATTAAAGGTTAGTGTAAATAAATGATGCCCAATTAAAGTACAGAACAAAATACATACATTGTCATATTCATGTAATGTGTTTATGTAACTTTGTAAATGCTGTTCATTCTGTACACATGACATCTATTGCTTCTGTCCATCCGGGGAGAGGGATCCTCCTCTGTTGCTCTCCTGAAGGTTTCTTCCCTTTTTTCCCTGTCAAAGGTTATTTTTGGGGAGTTTTTCCTGATTCGATGTGAGTTCCTGGGACAGGGATGTCGTATGTGTACAGATTGTAAAGCCCTCTGAGGCAAATTTGTAATTTGTGATATTGGGCTATACAAAATAAACTGAATTGAATTGAATTGAAAATAAATGACTGACAAAAAAGGCGTGAAGTAGAATGGCTGGGATTTGTCCACCTGTAAAAATGGACAAATCCCAGCGATTCTACTTGACCCGTATCTTCTGTGTGTGGGTGTGTGTGTGTTTGACTTGTCCCGCATGTGCCGTGAGCCTCAAATTACTCATTTTCACGTGACACATTATTTGAAACGCGCTGGTGTTTTATATCCTGAAGAGACGGATATGAAAAGAGACGGAGACGGACAGAGCTGTGAGAGTCAGCCAAGAGACCTCTGAGCTGCTCCGACATGTTCCTAATGATCCCCACAGTAATGGAGCCCCGAAACACCGGCAGCACTGAGCCGATGCACAGACACGGTTTCTCCATTAGCCGGGGGCGGAGCCTAATGCATCACACGGGACACAGTTGTTGTAAAGGCCGGTGGCATTTTACGGGAAGTCCTTCTCGGCCGGATTTTGGACGCAAAAAGGAAGATCAGGCCACCGATCCCACGGATTCAGATGCAACATGAGCTGTTAAGTGCTGAATTATTAACCCAGCTTCACTTCAATTATGCACGGCGAGAAACACTTGAAAGACTTTCTTCATTGCTCTGATGTAACAGTGTCCTTCCAAACTTTAAGAAGTAAAAGGGGCCTTTTATAACCGTCAAGGGGCTCCTCAGACTGCAGCTGCGGGGAGACTCCAGATTGCTCTTTGATGTGATGTTGGCGCCTTTAGTTCATCAACCCTTTCTTGTACCGGGTGCCACAAGGGAGAGGGGGGGAGGGGTTGCACAAGAATCCCTTAAGTATCATGGCCAAGACAGCCGGACAGTTTATTTCACAGATAAAATACACTTCAATTGTGGCTATTTTTCCGGCAATAAATTGTTCCATCAAATATTGAGAAGGCATGTACGTCAAAAAGTAAACTAAAAGTACTAAAAGTGACGAGAACTAAAACCGTCTCCTGAAGCTAAAACCCCGGAGTGAAATGCTACCGTCCATCCATCCATCCATCATGTTCCGCTTATCCAGGGCCCGGTCCTGGGGGCTGTCGGCTTAGCACGGTATTCCAGACATCTCTCCCTCTCCTGTCTATCTCATTCTCCATTTTACCCTCAGACCAAGACAAAAGATACTTGACCTCCTCGCAAACCCGGAGGGCGCAATCCATCGTTTTCCGGCAGAGAGTACTACTGAGGTACCCCTCCCCCCGGCCTTGATATCCTGTCCATGAAAATCTGAAAACAGCGTAGTGCTACAATAATCTTTATTTCACAGAAACAGCAAGCTAAAACTATTTTAAATGGGTTTATTGTCGTATTGTTCTCAGTGTTTAGATGAACTCAAGGGGTAGTGTGGCTTTCATTCAACAGACATCAATACGTGTGGACTGAGTTTCCCCATAAACATGAATAATAAACAGCAGGAGAGAGCAGGAAAAACTGCTAATAAGCTCATTACTTAGCACAAGATGAAAGATAAAAACCAATAACCTTAGCTGTGAATGCTTAAGCGGGGTTATCAGCATGGTTGGAATGAGCCTTTGACCAATTAGATTGCTTTGCTCAGACCACTTGATGTGTAAATCAGTTTAACGGCCAATATAAATATATGAAGGAGAAGGAAGTGTGTGGCTTTAAATGGGTTTTTGAACAGCCCATAGACATGCATGAGTGGCTGCTGAAACCTGGGGAGCATGTGGTTTAAAAAATGAGGTTCAGCATATGAAATAAATAACAACGTTGTGGTCTCAAATGGGTTTCGGTGCTAAAAAGGTCTAAACATGGTGTGTTGAGGTGGGTGGTTTATTATGCAGAGGGCTCACAGTCAAACAAGCCTTTAATAGTTTCCATTAAGCTGCAAGGAGGTGATGGCGCCATTTGTACACAGTGGGCGAGGATATTGTTCCTTTATCCTTGCTGACCATAGAGAGGACTTTATTTTCACAATGGATGGCAGCAGCTTGATCTCACTGAAACTACCTCATAGCGAAAACAAGGCTAAGTCAATAAGGGATCCTTGGTCACACAGATTCAAAGCATCCACGTGAATATATGCAACCCTCAGATCTACGGAAGTAGTTCCAACAGTAAGAAATGAGGGGTGGATGGTCAGACACTTTCAACACTTAGTGTAAAATACTTATTTTAAAGGCCAATCACGATGTTTTTCCTAAACCTATAGCCGGCCTCAGACTGACTACAGGAGTTTCAAAATCCCAACCGATTTTGAAATTGGGTTGCATCACAAACCGTACAGATGTTCTTTTCTCAAATCTTAAAACATACACACTACAGGATTTTCAAAATAATTGAGCAGCACAGCTTTGCAGCAAAAAAAGACTAAAGCTGAAGGCTAAGTCTCAATGAGAAAATGTCTGGGGAGACATGGGTTGCCTATTCCTCAGCGCCCGTCTCTTTATTGCAGACTTATCCTCATCATCCACATTCTTCTCAATATCAATCCCTTTTGGAATTATGGGGGTGTGAACTGTTCGAAAGGTTTAAGACCATATCTCAAAACCGCTTGCAATTATTAGTTATTCTACCAACTATGTTCCAGATTTCTCCTCCGATGGGTAAATCTGGGTTAAATCGGCCCAAAACTCCTGCAGCCTTATGTTTCAGCAGAGTTAGTTGGACCCAAAAGCAGATGCACCAGTAAAATGATGAAGAGAAATGTACTGCGGGCAGGATGGGCTGGGGAAGATGGTGTGCATAGCAGGATGGCGTGGCTAGCAGGATGGGCTGGGGAAGATGGCGTGGCTAAGAGGATGGGCTGGGGAAGATGGAGTTGCTGGCAGGATGGGCTGGGGAAGATGGCGTGGTTGGGAGGATGGGCTGGGGAAGATGGCGTTGCTGGCAGGATGGGCTGGGGAAGATGGCGTTTCTAAGAGGATGGGCTGGGGAAGATGGCGTGGCTAAGAGGATGGGCTGGGGAAGATGGCGTGGCTAAGAGGATGGGCTGGGGAAGATGGCGTTGCTGGCAGGATAGGCTGGGAAAGATGGCATTGCTGGCAGGATGGGCTGGGGAAGATGGCGTTTCTAAGAGGATGGGCTGGGGAAGATGGCGTGGCTAAGAGGATGGGCTGGGGAAGATGGCGTTGCTGGCAGGTGCAGCTGATAAGAGCAGTTAGGCAGTTTCTGGAACACAGAGAAACAAACAATTACTGAAGAGCAACAACACAAGGAAACATCACTGAGGTAATAACACAGACTGACTCAGCATTTAGCCAAGAGCGCACACAATCTCTGACTGAACGATGGGGTGACGAGCGACTGGAGAGCCGGGCCAGATACACAGAGCCTGATGAGAGTGAAGAGATGCAGGTGTGTTCAATCAATTGTAAAATGAAAGAACTATTGGTAAGTTACTATATTTGGCATGCGGAGGAGTGACATAGAGAGGCCATATACGGATCTGGTAGCTGCAGCAACCTGTCAATCACAGTAGCCCCACCCTAAATCATACCCTGCTTTATGGTCTATCTGAATCTAAATGGATCATCATTTAGTAAATGAACATCACCTGTATTGAAGAACACTTGAAAGTAGAGATTGAGACCAACGAGAGAAGTAGAGTCATTTTCTCATAGACTTCTATACAATCAGACTTCTTTTAGCAACCTTCTTTTTTGCTTCTGGAACACAACCTGTGTTTGGATAAATCTGAAATAATGAAGGCAGCCTCAGTGACACTAGACATGCAGAACTTCCTCTAAATAATCAGAGAATAGTAGCTACACAGTTAGCCTACTAGACATGTTCCTTTACTTCCCTGTAGGGACCGAGAAAAATGTAACAACCAGAGGAAATAAGCTTTTCAAACATGCTCTGGGCCTGCTCATTAAAGGCTAATCTGCCCACTGTGCAGCGCTGTGCTCTCATCCCATGCAGAGTACACCAGCAATCACTCAGCTCCTGTGCACGGACCAGACTCCAACGTGTCATACCTTAACCTATACAACAAAGAGCCTGTTAAGGAGGAGCTTCTCTGCCGTTCCTCTGGTAGTTTAGGACCCTCATCAGTCACTCCCCGTGTGGTCTGGCCCTATCTTCCCAAGTCCCTGTGGCGTACAGTAACTCGCTTTAACTCCCTGCGGTCTAATGTCCTATTCTCTCTGTGCCCTGTGTGGTAACACTCAAACCCATTTACGAACATAATTCCGAACCACATTGTTGGCTGTTCTTTTTCAAATTGCCTTTGTCTGTGTGCATGCAGATTGGGGAATTACAACGGAGCCCGCGAAATACATCTTTTTTCATATTTATCTTTTGGGGTAACTGAATAGGTTGCAAAAGGAGCCGGCACGCACAGCTTGTCAACTGTGGCAGCTTGGTCAGTGGTCAGGTTACGTAGTATGAAGAGCAACAAAACTCACTCGGGTTGGCAGTTGGGGACAATTGGATGGGTCAAACAAACACAGGACTTTCACCCAGTAGAGGAGTATTCGTGTCCCATGTGAAATCAAAGCGTTGAATTATTTGAAGTAGCGTTATTTATTGCTACTCAAACGATAATGTTTTAACTGAGTATTTTTGTTGCCTAAATCTATCCAAGTTATTACTTGTGGAAATGGAAGTTTATATCAAAAAGACAGGGTATGAATGTAATGAGTAGAAGTTGGTACGCACTATAGGAGTACGTATAGAGCGTCATAGCTTTTGCATTTGACGAGTTGGGAGGGAGAAGGTGCAATATGTGTAGATCTGCTGTTTGTGACTGAAAGGCGCACAATCCTCAACGTGAATCCCATCTAGCAAGTCACTAGATGGGATTCACGTCGAGCACGTACCTGCAGAGAAAGCAAACAATTATCAGACGCTTGGACACGCTATTCAGGTTTCTATCAAAGTGTTCCAGCTAACATATTTGGGTCTCTCAAACCCGGGAATCAAAATCTGAGGTTTACGCGCACAGACACATAAATACTGTAGGACAATCCAAAAACCGGAGAGTGAGTGAATGGAATGAAATGGATTAGCCTCTTTTCAGGAACTTTCAAATCTTTTGATTAATTTTGGCGTTTTGACTTTGTCTAAATGATGTTCCGGGACATTTTTCCCCCCACAAAAAGGCCCTGGGAGAGGGGTCGTACTTTCTGTAAACCTGAGAATGAATAATAGAATAGGCTACGGCTGTGCACATGAGAGGCCCTCAATAGACCGTTTTCAGGAACCTTTGAGCCTTTTGAGGAACTCATTGCATGGACCAGGGTCTAAATTGTGCGCTTTGCCGGGATACATTTCGCCGATTGGGCAAACACACACAGCTGGTTCCACTCGTGAATCGATCTACTCCAGTACCGATTTAGGACCATTATAGGACGAGGGGAGAATATTATTTGTTTAATAACCTTACAAGAAAAGTGCTTTTTGCTTTTGGCTTCCTGAGAAAATAAAGTGAGAGGGGGCGACCTCGAGCTTCTTTGGCAGCCGCCTCGGTTCAATTCCAGCCCGTGGCCTTTTGCTGCATGTCATCCCCTCTCTCTCTCTCTCATCTATTTCCAGCTATTTCTCAAAGCTGCACTCTATTAAAGGCCATAAAAAGCACCAAAAAAAGAGTCTAAAAAAAAGAGAGAGCGGTAGAGGTGAGACAGATAGCTCAGCGGTGCTGCGAGAAATAAAACACATCATTCTCTGATTGTTTAAAAGCACAAATAAATAACCATCAAATACTCAACACATGATTTACTGTGTGGACAGACGCTCTAAGTTTCATTTTCCTCCTCGGCTTTTTATTCATTACGTCCAGCATGCATCAGTAAATATGCAGCAATAAATGTAGAGACAAAGAAGGTTTACTGCTTTTAGATGAACAGGCGGACACACTGGACCGCAGACTGCAGAGTGTGTTTACGCTGCGACCACAAGCAGGAAATGCAATATTTTGGTTGTGTGGACATTACAACGAAACATTTGGCTGAAAATAACTAGGTTTAAAGCAACAAAACCACACTTTGGTTTATGAAGTTTTTACCCACTATTGCCCCACAGCCACAAGTGTATATAAAACTATGATATCAGAAAGCTAAAACGGGCTTGTGCCACATAATGACACGCAGTTAACCACACTTAACACGCCTACTTATTAAAGTCATAGGGCAGCTGGTCTCATCATAAAAGATGATGTAATTCAAACTACTTACATGTCATTAATGGATCGACTAATTCATGAAACTGAGTTGTGTTCATATGTTTGCTTCACAGTGACTTCATAATCTCCACAGCGCTACATTTCCATTGTAGGAAATTGGGCATGCAGCCAGAGAGACCAGCGGAGGCCAATGGTGTCGATCAGTTGGTAGCATGACTTTAAGCTTTGTCAATCCTTGAATCTACATATCTCAGCCATATGGATGTCAATCATTTGGCAAACAGTAGGGCTAACAAAGTGATGCAAAGCTTTGATGTAAAGTATCCCCTCCCGCTCACCTCAAGTGGTCTTTCTCCATGTATAGAACTACATCATCTGGTTCCTGCCCCAACTGTGTGTCCATTACAAAGAGAGGATCCTCATTGGCTTTCCATCGGCATTGTTGTCTTCCTGAGCGACATCAAATAAAAAAAACAAAAGAAACTTGTGTCCGTGTACTCAAAACCAATAGTTAGCATTTTGTTACTATTTCCCCACTTGCCATGTGACTGGGCTGGATGCAGCGTTACGTAGCAAATATGCGTTACACTTCAAACTGAAGATGAAAGCCCGAGTGTCCATTCGTCCAGCCAGAACAACGTGGAAGGAGGAAGGAGGAAATCAAATAAGTCTCACTCATCCCTCGATATTATTTCCGGCCTTGTGGGTTCTGAATCCTTTCCGTTTTCATTGGGCTGCTGTTGCTGCCTGTATTGTTCTGTCATGTCCACTCTTCATCCATTGTATTCTCGGATGCCCGTTATGAAAAGGGTGCTCCGGTATACTCCACCGTGTATACTCTCAAACTTGGTATAATTTGAGATTTCATAAAGTGAATTCCTCGGAGAGGCTTCATTATAAACATGCATAATGTTGATTTGGAATGGTAAAATGACTTCATTTCAGTGTGAGGCAGGTTGTACCTTCATGTTAGGCTGTAATCACAGAAATATGTAACCCAGACAACAAAGAGCCCTTCTGATTGAAACCAAATCGCTAAATCGATGGTTGCTGTGTGAAACGGAAAAAAATCCTCCACGTCCTCATCAGTGTTGAGGTCACTGGGGAGTAGCGGTGCAACGGATCATAAAGGTCACGGAAGCGCTGATACTAACTACTGGTTATTGATAAAGATCTCTTTGTTGTTTGATTATACAGCTGGTCTACTAGACTATTCTTTGCCACTGTCTCAAAAGTCATTTCAACCCCTCTGAAGTCAGTAAAAAAACGTCAACAATTCTAAATATTATCATTTTACTTTGTCATAGTAATTAATATTGAAAACACACAATTTAAATGATAAGGAATTAAAAGATTGTAATTTTTATGGATTAAACCAACGCCTGAGTAGTTTTAATGATTTATTACAAGCCTCTTAGAGTTATTGGTAGGAAGTTAAACAGTCACAATTCATCTCCATAATCTATGTCTAGTTTCTCACCAACACTACATTTTACGAGATTAATGTCCTAATGGCATATTCTACTTAATATTGGCGGATAAGGATCGCCAGTAAAACATGCATGTCGAACCTTGAGGGTAGATCCGTACGGATCACGGATCGACGATGGGCCGTTACACCACGACCTGGTTATTGGGACTGTTTATACCTTTCTGAAAGTAAATGAAGTAAGTATTCAGTAACTACTGTAAAATGTGTTTTCACCTGGCACATTACTTAATGGCCATTTGTTTCTAGAAGATGATGCATGGCCCAAACCAGCTTGGCTACCTTCATATTCCTCACATGGCTTGGTGTTCCTCTTTGAAGAACATGCCAAGGGAGCACATTTATCAGAGATCTGAGTAAGGAAATAAAAAGCTTTTGGCTGTAATCCCCAACGCTGCATTTGTCCTGTTCTGATGATCATGGAAATAAGTTGAAATAAACAGAGGAAAGAGGGAAGAATATTCACTCAGCTATTCGATCGGTGGAGCTGATGGGAACTTCATAGTTAGATTCGGCACTATGACAGACACCTTTACATTCAATTCAATTCAATTCAGTTTATTTTGTATAGCCCAATATCACAAATTACAAATTTGCCTCAGAGGGCTTTACAATCTGTACACATACGACATCCCTGTCCCAGGACCTCACATCGAATCAGGAAAAACTCCCCAAAAATAACCTTTCACGGGGAACAAAGGGAAGAAACCTTCAGGAGAGCAACAGAGGAGGATCCCTCTCCCCGGATGGACAGAAGCAATAGATGTCATG
Organism: Cyclopterus lumpus; assembly: GCF_009769545.1. NCBI lineage: Eukaryota > Metazoa > Chordata > Actinopteri > Perciformes > Cyclopteridae > Cyclopterus > Cyclopterus lumpus. The sequence goes on from NC_046990.1 coordinate 3,062,083, forward strand.
TGTACAGAATGAACAGCATTTACAAAGTTACATAAACACATTACATGAATATGACAATGTATGAATGGAACTCCAATCCATGAAACAGAAGGAGGTAGAGAGGAGGCGCATCAGCAGGGCCAACGCGGGAGGCCGGTTCACCAGGCATCAGACACCTCCAGGTCCAATGGACCCTCTGAGATGTGAAGTCACAACGACTCCGGGGAGCATGTGGTCATTTGATCCATTGTTCGTTTGAATATATTGATTTTGAAGCAGCTTTAAGGAGTTTTATCCTGGGAGAGAGAGCAACACACACCCCTTCCCACCAGCCCTCATCCCTTCTGATTCAATTAGACTTTCTTGCCACTAAAAGACAACGATACCAATGAGTGATCAACCCCAAACTTCCCTTCACAAGAAAACAACACGCATCGTTTCTGTTCAGTCCTCAGTGTTTAGTCTTTAACTCTGTTTCTTCGGACTATGAACGAGAGGTAAACTGCTGCTTTATTGAATCCTTGCTCAACCTCGATGTTATTGGCTTTAAGCCTGTATTCTATTTACCACCTCAGTAATTAAGTTTATTCATTTCTTAATTCCCAGGGTGAGCTGAGGTTTAAACAGGGATTTGAGTAAAGTCCACAGTGTGTACACAGCCACATCAGGAGATTTTATTTTTGGCGAAGCTTAGAGTTGTGTTATTTCTAAGCTGGCTCCCAGGTAATGAGAAATTGATTTTGTCATTCTGTTATTTATGCTTGTCACTCGAAACTTTATTTTTCTTCTGTTTGTCTGTATGTGAGTGTCATGAACAGATGGATGGATTAGAAGTCAGTAGCAGTTTTCCAATGAACATCTGTGGTTTCAGTCTAAACCGTCTCTAAAACTGGAGTTTTGATGAAACACAAAGTCCATCAGCCTGGTGAGATGCCAGACGTCTATTCCAGCTGTTTGGGCTCACACTCCATTTCAATCAGTGTCACTCAACAGCTCATCCTTTCCTCGCCTTTTATACACGTAACAGCGGCCAGCGTGTTTTTATTCTTTCACGCGCTATCAACCCTTTGCTAAGACACGCCCCTCGTACTTCAATTATGCCATAACGGACTAACTATTTTTCAGGCCATTGTTGTGATACTCGTTACCTGGCGAGGTTGGAAAAAGAGATATACATTTCTGTAACGTTTCGATGTGGAAAAACCTGTGGAGCTAACATGAGCAGAGTACGTTGGCAACGCTCGCTTCTAGTGGTTTAGTAAATGTACACACATGCTGCTTTTGAATGATCATAACAGGGAATAAAGACCTACAGGAACAGTGTTGTTGCTTCATTTCATTGTCTTGTGTCTCGATCGCCAGGTTCACTTTGACCCCGATCAGTGGCTTTAGCGTCTATCTTTATCTCTTTAACCTGTTCTCACTGCAGATTCACGTTGACACCCTGGATACATTGTTTGCTTCTCCCTGTAATCGCTTTTATTTAATTATTAAATGAGATGTTTATATTCAGGGAGTGCTGTTAGTTACAGTGTGGTGGTAGCTAGTGCTGTTGTCGACTTTGGCTGCTTTAAAAGAAGAAATGCCGTGCACATTTTAAAGTCTGCCACCCGCCATGGGACACTGTTATGAACCAGACCTCTTGCAAAAATCAGCAGATTTGATGTGGAGTGGTTCTTCAGGACAAAATGGCCAACTGCCAGCCGTTTTTTGCTTCGAATGTGTGTGTGTGTGTGTGTGTTTTACTGGGAGGGGATGAAACCTTGTCAAGAACAGGCTTTGAGGATCTCAAGCATCTTTCTGAGAGGATTACCAGAACATGAAAAACAATTGGGCTTAATAAGCTCCTGCATTTGCATTTTTGTGTGCGAGGCTGCGTGCGTCTTTGAGTAAAAGTGTGTGGAGGAGATATTTAATTCCTTTTTCCTCCTCTGAGCTGTGAAGTTTATCTGAATTGAGCTTATTAAGAGCTTCCATGCTGAGAGAGAGAGAGAGAGAGAGAGAGAGAGAGAGAGCGAGAGAGGCAAGGATGGAAGTGCAGTTGCAGATAATGGCAGCAGGAGGGATGAGGAATCTTTGTTTCCAATGAGGAGGGCAATAAATTAAAGACAAATGAGAGAAAAAGAAAGTAAAGAAATAGAAAGGAAGAAAGTGAGAAGAGTCAGAAATGGAGCAGAGTCTGCAGGCCTCATGAGTTCTTTAATGGACCAAACGCTGCTGACTGACATTTATTACACAGGGACTCATCTCCCTACTGCACTGCTGAGAGGGGTGGAGTTATGGAGAGAGAGACGGGGAGTAATAAAAGAGGATGTACAGAGACGGTTTCCAAAGGCCAGGCAACTATTGCCGCGTCTTTTTTCTCCTGCTAGAGGACAGAAAGACGGAGCCACGGAGCGATAACCATGATGGACACTGTTCAATAACACAAGTGTCTCACAAAGACACAACAGCAAAGCAGAATATACTGACGGAGTCAAAAGCTAAAGGACGGAGTGTGTTTTTAAGCTTCCCTGCATCGTCTTCATGACAGACTGAAAGGCCTTCAGAGGGCTGGAAGCATATGAGGAGGCTGAGAGAAAGAACACACAATTTAATTTAGCTATCCGGTAAAACAAGCATATAATCAGATACAGAAATATCATATGAAACTATTTGAATCGTCTACTCCCAAGTTACTCCCCTACAATATCTGCATATGGAAACTACGATATGGTTGAGATGAGCATTCTGGGATGGTTTATGGCAACTGAAACGTTCTGGTTGAAGCTCTTTTTTTTTTTTTAAAGTGCAAAACTGCAAGAGATTTTCAGGATTCACACATGCACTACATTCAGGAACATCTCCACGGTGCACCTTTTCACGCAGGCCACGGCCACGCTGGAATAGATGGGCCGACCAGCCGATGCTACAGGACAAGGAGACGGGGCAAGGCCGGATAAAGGGGTACGGGGAGCTGTTCTTGGCCAGTGTCAAGGTTCTTTTAATGTAATACTTATTGGTCCCAGCTCCCATTCATACATGATCCCATGCTGGAAATGTTCCTGGACTGCATGTGTGAAAGGGACTATATGTTACTGTTCTCAACATAAGGGCACACACTGCTTCCTGTCACTGGGTGTAAAGCATGCTCTGCAGGACCATACACACACACAAAGCATACGATAAATCACATGTCCTTGGTTAAAGCAAATTTCAGCTTTGTTTTAAGTTTATTTTATTTTTCCTTTGATCTTTTGTGCTGTCTTCAACTGTGCTTGCTGTTTTTTTAATTGTGATTTGATGTGGCGCAGGCTGGTCTCATCCAGGATCCGCAGGTATACCTACGACAAAATACCGCGCGCCATAGTTCGTAGATATCCCTCGTAATCAGGAAGGAGGAAGCGTAAAGACACACAGGTCACGTGAGCAGCTTGCTCCCTTGTAAATAAGATCAGAAACCTCAATGGGATTATCCCGGCTAAATAAAGGTTAAACAAATAAAATAAAACATTTAGTTGAACTGAGTTAACTCACACATTAATTAATTCATGATCATTTCTCAAAATCGTAATATTTATGTAGATGAACTTGTTGTGAACATGTTTCTACAGCCATAAACACACAGACCAGTACATTAAGTGTAAGTGAAAGGAAAGAAATATTATTTTTTAGACAAACAGAAACAGTCATTTCTGCATGCATATATCCTGAGCCAGCTCTGGAAGGCCGTGGGCGCCTCTCTTCTCTTTATCAAGTGGGCAAATGAAACGTGGCAGTGAAGCAGCCACCGTCTGTCAAACAGAGAGCGTTCAAATCAAAACACTTTGGGAGCGAGGATGAACGGAGATGTGAGTTGGAGTTTTTAATTTTTAATTTACACATAAGCATGGCTCTGTTTTTTTATTTTGCTGTTATCATTTCCTTTATCAGAGGCGGCCCTCACAATGTTAACTTCTACGCATCTGAAGAGGGGAGGACGAGGTTCATTCAAGGCCTTTATGCACCAGGGGCCTTTTTGTCCTGTCGCAAGTCAATAGATTTGCACTTGGGAACCCAAACAGAACGCAAGAATTATGCACAACGTGGATAAAGGCATCAACTACTCACCTTGTGCAGAAGAAGTTGGGTTCCTTAGTAAAAAGGCAACAAACATTACACCTTTCAACATTGACATGGGAAGTGCAGACCAGATCCACTCCCTTTATTCTTACCTTTCACAATAAATGCCCATGACATGTAATATTCACAAGGGAATCTTTCTCAATTCATGTTGTTTATTCATCACGTCCCCGGTATGTAAAGGTATGTAAAAATACTGTGTATATACAATACAAACCTTATTTATATATTACGCCTCAAAGTGCTTTACATTAAAACACAAAGAGAATTAAATAAATTAAAATCCAAATGTAAAGACATAAAAATAGACTGTAAAGCAGACTGTAATGTGGTCAAACAAATTACTCAAGTGGCTATTGGAAAGTGATTAATAAGACGAGAGGTTTGGTGATCTCCTCAGGTAGGTCGTTTCACAGTCGAGGAGACTGGACTGTGAAAGTGATAATCTATTCTCATTTATGTATTGTGTATTGTTCTATATATTCTGTGACAGGGTAACAAGAGGACAAAGTTAAGAACCAAAGCATAAGAGGCAGAAGTCGGCAAGACTGAAAACAGGAAGTTGTGGTTAAGCCGAACGTCGGAACATATTCAACACCTCAACACACATTTTTTTGTTATACACTTAGATAGAAAGTTCTTATGTTCTTGGTCACCAGGGCAGAGGTTAACTCCTCCCTTTTGACAGAGAGGGACAATTAGAAATCGATGATAATGGTTCTAGTTCAACACTGAATCCAGGTTTGAGTTCTCCACTTCCATGATCTGGGCCTCTTGTGCTCCTGGCTTTGGGGGGTGGGGGGGTGGGGGGGGATTAAGATTCTCAAGCTGTGGAGAACAAAACTTAGAGAATCGTTAAATCCGACCATTATCTTTGGATGATATAAAAAGACCCCCCCCACACACACACACACCTTTTCTCTTTTGTGAGTCCTTCGTACGGTCAGTTCGGGCTTTTACTAGCCCCCTTCGGCTATAGTCAGGTTTAAGGTGAGGGGATAGGTTTAGAGTGAGGTGTCCATGGTGTGACCTGCTACAGGCAGTGACGATTGTAAACGTTCATTATCATTTCGAAGCAGATGTCAGGATGTTTATCCTCAGAAATCAGAGAAACCTGCAAACTGTAGTTGCATTGATTCTTGCAGTATCAGCAAATTGCATTGTTCAGTGTGAATATTCCAGGAACGGTAACACCCAGACAGTGTGCATTACAAACAGCTGTACGCAATAAATCAGACATCAAAACTGTGTTCAGCAATGCCTCATTTAGAAAAGGAACAAAAATACTGTACTTACTGTGTCAGCCTCATAAAAAAAGCACTAAAAAAAAAAAACGAGCAGAACAGCAGAGAACCAGCCCATTATTTTCTGTGACAAGGCTGCCGTGACATTTTATTATTATCCGATCTGCAGTATTCCTCGTTCACGGAGCTGCACGAGGGGCAGCCGGAGAAAACATGCCGCCGGCTGACGCTTCGGATCACCGCAACTTCTTCTGGAAGCTCATTGATATTCTGCAACTTCCACAACTGTGGAAGTAGGGACAAATATAATGAAACTTCTGGTTGTTTGCAGGCATAACGGATGAAGGAGAGAGAGGAGAGGAGATGAGAGGGCCGAGGGAAAGAGAGGGGAGCTGGTGGAGAGGAAAACTAGACGGAGGAAACGACTGGAGGACGAGGAAGTGAATTGAAAAGGAAGTGTGGAGGGGAAGAAACGGAAAAAAGGATGAGGGGTGAAGGTGAATGGATGATAGAGAAGAAAGAAAACAAGAGAAGGTGCAAAGAGGGCAGAGTAAATGCAAGGTAAGAAAGTAAAGAGAAAAAGGAAGATTAGATCATTTAAAAAAGGATAGAGAGAGAGAAAGTGGATAAAGAAGAGAAAGGAAGCATCTGATGAAAAATGGTGAATGTAAAGGGAGAATGGGAGGAATGATCTGACAAAAAGATGGGAGGATGGAGGGAGAGACAGGGCACGGTATGAAAAATGGATGAATGGAAGATGGGACGTGACTGCAGAAGGGAGGAATAAGGAGACAAGATAATGAAGTAGTGATGGGTGATAGGGTGAAAGAAACTGAGAGTATAAAAAGAGGAAATGAGTGAAGAGAAAATAAAGTGGGTAGAAAATAAAAGGGAATAAAGTAAATAAAAAAAGTGGAGGAGGATGAAGCTGAAATAAGAGAGAGAGAGAGAGAGTAGGAGAAGTGGTTAAATGTAGAAAACAAAGAGGAAGGAAGGGATGAGATGTGTGGAGGAAGGGAAGATGAGAGTGAATAATGAAAAATGAGCAAGGAGGAACAAACAGAAAAAAAACAGAGCTGCAGGTGAAAGACAGATGGATGCAGAGGAGTGAAGGAGGAGATGGCCTTGGCTCGCGTCCTTGATTCCTGCTTTCTTTCCTGCAGCTGAATAATTAATGTCAGGTTTATCTTCCCATTACCTGCAGCTACTGCAGTGTGTGGACTCATGATCAACACAAGCATGTGCAAACACACACACATACTTGTATATCATGCAAACACATGATGAGATAAACATTATTTTATTACAACTACAATAAGTGCTAATTCCTTTTTAATCACCACTAATCTATTTAACAGTTAGCACAGTGACGATATGACACACATCCTGTCTCCAGCGCACACACACGAATACCTGTAAATGCACCGAGGTGAGGTCCAGAACGAATTCCCATGGGGAATAAGGACTGCCCTTTCTGTTAGACTTAGACTGGAGAAATGATCATACTCGATTCACACATAGCCTAGAAAATCAATAAACAAGTGTAAAGCCTCACTAGTGTTCATTACACCTCCCAACACAAAACAGTTGGATGGTGCCAACAACATTCTTCTTCAGGTTTTCCTGCACAAGAAAAGGACATTAAGGTATATTGAAATAAAAATCATGAAAAAAAAAGGTCTGGAACACATTTTAAATAAAGTTAATCTGCATGAATCACATTGATGTACCAAAACTAATATTAATATACATTCCCAAATGGCGAACCATATCTTTTTATTACTTGAATTTACGCATAAGGAAAAGCTGTAATTCTGATCTGTGTGCAACATCAGACTTATTTGCACAATGGGACAGCCACCTCAGCTACTCTGAGATTAAAACCAGAATACATTCAGTGTTCATTCACTCGCCAACCAGGCCTGTAATAAACCCCGACCATGGTCGACTCGCCGTCACCGACTCGTTCACCGTGCCAGTTAGTTGGTCCATTGTAGGCTTGACCGTAAAATACAGCGCTCACATGGGATTCATTGCACATGACATTTAGTATTCATTTATCTGTAGCGAAAGGCCTTGCCACACGGAGGCTGGGATGCATGAACCACACGAACATAGCGAAATTCTTGCCTGTGAATATTTTGCATCAAAACTGTTCATCCTGGGGGCGATGGGAATTTATGGGGACCGACGACTACTGACTGACCGGTTCAGCTGATTAGTTGTCGGGTGGCTGGTCAGCATGATGAATGACCACCTGACAGGTCACTTTGACACTCTGGATGATTGTAAACCGGTGAGTGTGTGTGTGACTGTCAAATCCATTATTGTGTTGTGGTCTGGCAGGTTCCACGTCCCTGTAGAAATCAGTCTTAAGTCCTACTCATATATAACTTCAACTGCAGTTTATACCCTCTTCTTCTGACACACACACACACACACACACACACACACACACACAGACAGACAGACAGACAGACAGACAGACAGACAGACAGACAGACAGACAGACACACACAGACACAGACACACACAGACACAGACACAGACACACACACACAGACACAGACACAGACACACACACACAGACACAGACACACAGACACACAGACACAGACACACAGACACAGACACACACACACACAGACACATACACACAGACACAGACAGACACAGACACACACAGACACAGACACACAGACACACACACAGACACACACACACACAGACACACACACACAGACACAGACACATACACAGACACAGACACAGACACACACACAGGAATAGGGTGAAGCAAATGTTTCACCCCAGGCTTTTGCTCACCGATAGATCATGTCTCAAGTCATTACTGAAAACTACACTGCTTTCATATTCTTATTTTGCCTTTTACACTTCTTTCCTATTGCTTTTTATTGGGCCAATTGTCATTTTAGTTTTAATCTTGGAGCACTTTGCAAGCGCTGCAAAGGAAATATGAATAGTTTATGACTTTCATTAGATCCAGAATCAGCGATTGGCATTAGAGGACATATTATCTGACATATTATCCACACTCCCGACTGTTTATTTGAGGCGGTGAGGCGTGGTATCTGATAAAGGCCAAAACTGGCCTGATATATTGGTCTATCAACCTCATTACATTTAACACAGAGAGAAAGATAGAGAGCAAGAATCATCCCTCACTTAATTAATTATTTGGAACACATTCTTGTATCAGTCCAGTGTCTCTCTCTCTCGCGCTCTCATTCCCTTATATCTACAACTCAGAGAATATATACAACTAATAACTACCCAGCCCTGCTTGTACTTGTTCCGCCTGTCCTTTTCTTTTTTTTTTGAATGGGAAACAATTGCTGGGCACTTCTTATTGGCTCTCAGAAGTATGAAATAGTTCTGAAAAGTTCCTTCTTGACCTAGGGTAGGAGGGTTCACAAAGAGCTGGTTAATAGTGATCAACACACAGAAAGATTCAAAGCGAGAGCAACAAGCATCATGACGGAGGGAGGAGTTGGAGAGAAAAGGCAGAGGGAAGGATGGAGAAATTAGATTTGAAATGGATGGACAACAGAGAGGGAGAGCAAACTATAAATAGAGCAACTAGAGAGAGAACGCCTCCCCCCGTGTGTGTGGTTTTGAGACAGCAGTTCAAACACTCATGTCATCACAAAGTGTTTTGACTTGAGGTGGCCTCACATAAAGAGACACTTTTTGAATGTTCAATTATCTTCACATGATTATTCCTCAAATTGGATATCTGCACACTTAAATCTATGCAGAGGACACTTCACTGAGGATTATTCCTCAAAAACTAATTTTTTCATTCTGACAAACGTGCTTAAGCTGCAGCCCTGTGGGCCGGTGTCCCCTGACACTTTATAATAATAATAATAATAATAATAATGCATTTAATTTACATAGCGCTTTTCATAATACTCAAAGACACTTCACATAATTAAAACATCCTAAAAGCTAAAAATAAATAAATAAGAATAGCTAAAATACAGGTAAAACAAATAAAACAAATAAATAGGGACTTTGAGTCGCTCGGACCCTGATAAGAAAACAAAAACAAAAAAAACAAACAAGTGTTGTTTACATTGTTTAGTGCTGGACTGTGCCGTGTAGTCTGTGCATGTGGTTTCTTGAAAAGCATGCGATGCAAAGTACAGCACTACCGTCACATATTTATAGCATTTTAGGTTGCTAATAATGTTGGTACCTGCATTTGTTTGATACAGACATTTACATTTTGGTGAGTGTTGTTTGACAGCCCAAGTCCCTGGAACTCTTCTCCACAGCGGAGTCAAAGGGATTTAGGTAACTAATACGTGTCCTCACAATGTCATACAAACGTACACGCTTACACACGCACACATGCGTTTCAACATTCACGTCATCATTTCTACCTTTGCACACACATTACACACACGTTGATATGTAGCCACACAACCATCCACAAACCTCTTCGTGTAAACTTACACACACATTGCTAATTAAAAATTAATATTCTAAACCTTGCAGTGTTTGTTAGTCTCCCTTGGGGGTCTTTGTCTCCTTGCCCTCGGGAGTCGTGACGAGTTGGAGGAACCTCATAATGGGCCGATAATTACCTCAACCTCACACTGGCATGTGGCATTGAACTGCTGGGAATCAAACCGACAGCACAATCAGCAGTTATTCTGTCCAGAAATAAAAAAGGATGCCGAGACATACGAAGGGGAGGAGAGCAACGGAATGGAGGGCAGGAGAGGAGGGGAGAGGGGTTAGGGGGCATGAGTGGAAGAGGAGGAAATCCGTTGGATTGGAAACAAGATACATTCGAGGGAAAGGTGGGGAACGAGGAGGATAGGAACAAAGAGGGGTGAGGGAAAAGTGACACATGATGGCCAATGAGAAGAGAGGAGGTGAGCGTGTAGAGAGGAGAGAAAAACTGGAGAAAGAGTCCAGGTGATTTGAGAAGGGTGGAAGAGAGCAGAGGAAGAGAACAATTAACCATTCAAATGGCATTCATAAGAATTACACTTAGAGACAATTAACATTACAAGTGCATTTACATACCTGAAGAGTAGAGAGAGAGAAAACCTGACATTAAAATACCACTTATGTTTCAGAAACCATATGGGGAGACGTGGGGGAGAGAAAGAGAGAGAGAGAGCATGGGCTCTTAAAAGAACATTAACATGTTCATGCACAGGGAAAGAGAAGGGAAGGAAAATACCTGAAACAATGATACAGAGAAAGAAATGAAGAGAGAGAAGGGAGAGAGTTAGGAATGGCAAAGACAACACGATGTTTAAAGAAAAACAGCTCGAATGTAAAAAAAACAAAATCCCTTTTTTAACCCCAATCACTGAAAAAAAGGAAAAGGGGAGACAGAGAGAGAGATGGGGGGATGAATGGAAATGAAGTCAACAGCTGATTAATTGCTAATGATGACAGATTAAGAGAATGGGGGAAACGTCAATGCAGCAGATATACTCTTGTAATAACCCGATGCAGCGAGCTCCAAAAGGTCACCTCGCTACATGATCTCATGGTGTCTGACTAACGTGACACTTTTGAGGACGCCGTCCGCATTTTAAGCTTTTGCGCGTCTCACGGCGGGGTTAACGATCTCAAACAGCCTTTCACATTCAGGCAAACAAAACCCACTTGGTTACGGGTGAGGAAAAGAAACATTGTGCTCTGGCTTAAAAATGAGGTTGTGAAATACATACGCAGAGGAGGTAACGTGAGTGTGAAAAACGTGACTCAAAAACAAGTCAACAAGACATTCGCAACAAGACGGGACACAAACGCGGGTCTCCTGGGTGAAGGTCCTGTGTCAGTTTGACCCACGCAAAATAACTGAAGAAATTAGCGTGTTATTCTTCAGCCATTTGGCGAGACCGGCTGTAGCTCGTGACCCTTATTTAACTGGGAAGTGGCCGCGTGTTGCTGAGCATTGTGGTCGAGCAGTTTCTGAACCCGTGCTTCAGTCTAACTGTGATGGGAATTATGGCTCTTTGGAGGGAGTTGGAACTTATTGGTCTATTCCTTTCCGAGAGCCGGCTCACCATCCCTTTTGTCTTAAATAACAATGTATATATATCGGGGTGGCTCCAGCATAACACAGCATAACCATAGCTTCAACCACAGGAAGGGAACACCCACTCACGCTATGATCCCTGTCAGTCACTGTTGCTGCTGTTGAAGATCAGCCCTCTGCAAATATGGATCAGAAATATAGCCGAAAACGTTTTGTGACGGAACACAAAAATGAGTTGAGAAAGACAAATCCAGTGTGACTCATGGTCCGGGGATCTGTTTCTCAGGCTCGACAAAGCTCCTTCGCAGCCAAAGAGGACATGATCCAACATGCTCAGCAGCACTCCTCGAGACAAGTGAACTGATACATCTGACGCGTAAATCGGTGATCGGCCCAAACGGAGTTGGGGTTTGAGCAAAAATAGAGGGATGAATGATGTGCAGACTTTAATCCGCCCACTGAAAAAACTAAAACTAAATCAAACTTTCCCATCTTTTTGATGGAGTTTGAGAATCACACCTGCGGGCATTAACCGCTGATTGCCTCTAAAGTCAATCCTCACTCCATCTGAATTTAACCGGAACCGCAGAGCTGCCCGAGTGCTGTGTTACGTCTCCCCGCCTCACGGAGGTAAACTGACTGCAGCTGTAACTCATACATATCAATGAGCTCCGTTCATCACAGCACCAATGGCCCTCTGGACGTGCCGCTGACACTAACCCACGGGGCCATGTCGGATTCATGATTCAAATGCATGCGAGCCTCGTCTTATAAATCAGAGGCATGAGACCCTCAGCTTCCCTTTGTCAGATTTAAATACATTTTAGACATAAAACATTGTAAAACATCAAATATTACAGAAGGTTACCTGCTGTGAGCACTGCTCTGGAAACGCATACGATCAAAGCATGCCTTGCTTAAACCGCGCTGAGCCCACAGCAACGAGGCATTACTCGACACAAAAAAACACAACGATGCTTTTCACATCGAAACTTTTTTATTATACCGAGTCCTGATGCAGCAAAAGTAAATCACAGCTCGGTGTGTTTTAAGTAGCTGCTGCTGTTACTGGGTCGTCCCCGTGCTGTCAGCCTAAATTCTGGCTCCCGCGTCTCCCGAACCCTGCTGTGGTTTAAAGCCAGATCTCCGAGGCCTTCGGGGGATGTTATAAACAGCCTGTGATGAGTCTAAAAGCTCCTGCGAGGCTTCCTCTTCACTGGATGCATCCCGGAATGCCCCGGTACTGTCAGGCTGCATTTACACATCTCCTTGGCTCCCTGCACCCACATCTGATATTTGGAAAATACTTTCCTGTCTCCCCTCTCCTTCCTCATTTCCTCTCCGTTCTCCCACATGGCGATTGCAGGAAACCAGCTAATCTTTGCCTGTTTTGACAACGTTTACCAGTTGCTGACCTTTTCCTGCCTTCACCATCACGTAAAGTTGGCTTTCAATGCGACCGTCCTGCCAGTTTGTGTCTCCAATCCTTGTTTTCACACTGTATGTCAGCAATATGGGATAGTTTATGACTATGAATCAAATAACCTCGCAATGCTTGATGAAAATATAATATATATAAAAAAATATATATAATTTAACTAAAGTCCACAACAATAAATTGTTTAAGTGACAATTCCGGCCCGGGAACATCTGCAGAGAGTATTGTTTTTAGACAATAAGATAAGATTAAACAGACTAATTAAAATGATATAATGTCAGAGCTGATGCTTGAGTTATGTTCTCTGTTTAATTGGTTTCTTTTCCACCCAAAGATTTTATTTGGAGCAGCCGTTAACGCCATTGTGGTCATTTGTCCACAAAAAGATGTCTTACCAACTGAACACACACTTAAAGTGGAGCTCCAGCTTCATCTTCTGCTGGTAGGAGAACCCCGCTGAGGTAAAGCGCCGCGCTGTCTCTTACTTAAAATGTGACCGGCATGGGGATGCACTCGGCACCAGGAACAGCCCAGTCACTCTTTCAAGTGGCTGTAACCCAGAGGAGGCCGGATAACGTTTCTACCGTTGGCGATGTTCTGAGGTCACTGCATTAGGTTGAGCTGTTATATAAAAACTTAAATTATGCTTCAAAATTCAATGAGATGAAAGGAAATGTATTTCCAAGACGTAATCAATATTTGTTGTTGTTGTGAGAGCTGCACTGGTTGATTTGTGGCCATTTAGGAACAGTAGAATCTGCTTTGGTTGTGAGCAGTTAGGTCCACTGGGTTTATCGGAGCTTAGTAACTAGAAACTACGGGAGCCTTCGACGGACATGATTCAAACATTTTAAGTGAATCTTTTTGGTTTTCTTCAGATCATTTGTCATCTTCAGAAAACAAAACATTGCTTCCTCTCCTTTATTACTTAAAATGTTTAGCTAATCTGTATCCTTCATCAATTAAAATAGAAAAAAGCATGACATTGTGAGGGAAATGTCTTTATTCTTTGATTTTTGGTCGATGGAAATTTTAAAAAAAGAATAATTCCTGACTATGGATGATTAATTTGAGTTGAAGACATCTCTGACTACATACAGACACAAAAAAAGCATTTTGACGGTATCGATTGAGAGGTATTGCGGTGTAAAAGTCCTAAATTTGTACTATTAGATTATAAAGCTATATTACTTGAGTACTTGAGGTACTATAAAAACACATTGCTCCATAATTCCTGACATTGGCTGCCATATTTGACTTCAGGATATCTCAACGTATACTGAAATGACTTCAGATATAAGGAACCTAGCTATTTAACAACAGAAAGTGCTTCCTTTCCAGTATGAAGTGTAGTCAGATGTCCTTTTTCGTTGCACATCAAGTGTTTGGAAATGTATCCTAGCTTTTCCAAATGTTTTTTAATTGTTACAGTAAAAATGCTTAATTTTGACCCAAACAAGAAATGAGAGGAAACAACCTTTTGTTTTCTTGTGACAGAGAGTTAATTATGTTCTTATCTCGTGATAACAAAGCTCGTTTTCTCAAGTTAATGAGTTTATTATCTTGCGATTTCGAGATAGCCGCGTTAAAAAAATACTATGACCAGCACGGCCGTTCTAGAGAGGAAACCGACACCGAGAGCTAAACGAGGCTCAAAAGCTACATGGAGCTTTAGAGTTGGCATTATTACATTTTAGTATTCTCCACCTATACTTTTATTTTTGCATTTAAAACTGGGCTGGGTGTATATTAGTATGTAGCGTGCAGCTGGGACTCAAGTCGGCTCTCATTTCCATGGTGTACGCTGCATGTACTCACACATAGTGCTAAAGTCTATTTCCTGATCCAGATGAGATTTTTAAATAAGACGCAGTATTACTATTTCATGTCAAGTGGAGTAATATCTGGCCCAGCGATATTTCCTCTGATAGCCACTCATTATGTTCCTCATACTGCATACTTCCATACTAAATGCACTGAGTATGAGGAGAAACCCTTGGCCGGTTTAAACGTGTAGCCGACAGTCTGCCGTGTGCCTTGTGTAATGACAGTTTTCACTCCCTTTACAAAGTGATTACGTTGATGGATTTTGTTATTAAAGCATATTTTGTAAAGCCCTAATGAGATCTGTAATCAAATGAGCACTGGCCTTATTTAACAGGCTCTGTATCAATAATGTATCACAGCATCCGAACATCAAACAGATCTTTGAGCTGGTGCTGGTAATTCTAACGCCCCCCGCCCCCAACCGCTCCTCTGTCAGCCTTGTCATGACCAGTTATTTCCTTCTCAAAAGATGAAAAATATCAGCAATATCTTTTCCAAGGCTGTCATCAAGCGACGAGCTTTCTTCCAATTCTTGTTTTCCCGCCCCCAAGCTCAAGTGTTTGTCCGATTTCCTGCTCTTTCTAGATACATTAACGTGCGCAGGGGCATTCACGGCACTCAGATGGGTCCCGTCTCCATCAGAGAGGAAGACGAGGAACAACACAAGGGGCCTATACCTCCACTGCCGCCCCCCGTGAGCCTGTGATGCTCATCGTAGGCCACAACACAAAGTCGTTGTGTAAATCAGGAGTTTTCGTTCGTCTCTGTACGTTGGCAGTTTGAACCCACGATCAGGGACGACTCTAGATGTTCCTCCTTTGAGCTGTTCCTCCTTTGAGCTGTTTCTCAGACAGATAGGCCGATCACGAGATCAGAATTCTTCCCTCGACTTGGCCATGAGACATGGCGGACTACTCGTCGGACCTTGACCAATCACGCCTTTCCATATTGAATGACTTGCTCTCAGTGTTTAAAGACAGTTGTGTGTAAAGGAGAAATCTGCGCTCATATAGGTCAACGCCATAGAAGCTGTCAAACTAGATAAGGGAGGCCAAAAGGAATGTCAAACACACTGTCGGTTATCTTCATCTCTAACACATGGGATGAAATGAGTTTGTGAGGTGGAACAACTTAAAGGTTTATTACTGTATCAGTAGTTTGGGTGGTCAAATGCACCAACGTTACCATGGTGACCAGTGTTCGTGGGATCTTTCTTCCACTTGTGTGTGTATCGGTTTTCTCCTCATTTTAATATGTCCCTTGCTGAACAAAGCAATCTGTTTCATATCAGAAAGGTATCCATCAGCAGGGAGAGCAAAGGTGACACGGCGCTGAATATCAATGGCTCTTGGAAATATGAAGCCACAGTATGAAAATGGAACTTGTTTATAAAACTGTCAGCTGAGGTCGACTTTGAGTGTCGGGGTTGATCCACAGGCGTGTGCTGGTACCCTTCCACGTTACCATAGTAACACCATAGAATCCAAATAACTTTGGATGACATTGAAGGAGATTGATGACTGGACATTTGCTTTGATCAGCAGACAAATCACATACTGTCTCCTCACGTCGAGTGTTAGCGGGAACTCAAACTCAGATTACTTTGTTGATGTAACGCGCTCCTTTGTAATTCAAGCGGCCGCTTATTTAGTTACGTTTTTAAATGAGCTATCCGTTACAAAACTATTCCATTAATTCACCTCCCTTCGTGTGCTGCAAGCGGGAATATGGATTGAAGCTGAATATTTTGTTCGATAAAACATGCTTTGTTTGGAAATGATGACATCGATCTTGTTTCAATACATTTTTACTTTGGGACTAAAGAGACAATGAATGGCTGTGTGTGAGAGGCAGGGAGATTAGGTGGGTGCTGGTGTATGCAACGTTTCCTTTCCTTCAGCCAATATACAGAGAACATTTTTGCTAAATTCGTCCCTTCAGACCGTTTCTTAATATAGAAGAAATAGCATTTAGTTATGTGCCTACCTTCCTTATTAGTCTGTTAACAGCCGAGGAGCAACAACAATCTCATTATTTAATAGTTTGAGAATTTTGGCCGTTGAGGAGTGACCTGAACTGGATGTCGTGGTTACGTGTCACATCTCCTGTGGCTTTTATTAAAACGGGATTTAGCTCCAGCTCGGTTTCAAGGCAACACGCAGCACGGCAGGAAGCATCGAGTGCTTTT
This sequence comes from Cyclopterus lumpus, assembly GCF_009769545.1. Taxonomy (NCBI): domain Eukaryota; kingdom Metazoa; phylum Chordata; class Actinopteri; order Perciformes; family Cyclopteridae; genus Cyclopterus; species Cyclopterus lumpus. The sequence continues at coordinate 3,078,891 of NC_046990.1, forward strand.
TACACGACTGACAACCATAACACTCCACTCTGCTGTGTCCACTCTGCAACACAGCCTCACCTCCATCCAACAGTCTTTCAACAACCTCCTCCACCTGCTCCTCAACTCCAAAAAGACCAAATGTATGCTGTTTGACCGGAAAAACCTCATCATCACCAGCCCTCCCAAGATCTACAGTGCTGATGGCTCAGAGCTGGAGTTTGTCAGCTCCTACAAATACCTTTGCTTCTGGTTGGACTCATCTCTCTCATTTAACATACACATCAATAAACTTCTGGCTAAAGTCAAAGCTAGACTGGGTTTCCTGTATCGAAACACAGCCTCCTTCACACACTCTGCCAAATTCACCCTTGTGAAAATGACCATCCTTCCTCTATTTGACTACGGCGATATAATTTATAAAATGGCATTAAAGACCACCCTCAGAAAACTGGACACACTCCACCACTCAGCAATCCGTTTTGCCACATGTGCACCCTTCACTGTGATATTTACAGATTGGTGGATTGGCCCTCCCTTCATACCAGGCGGCTACAACACTGGCTGCTCGTGGTCTACAAATCCATTTTGGGAATGACCCCTCGCTACCTCTCAAATCTTCTGCACATTTCTGACAGCAATCGCCGTGTAAGATCCAGTGACTTAATTAAGCTCATCATTCCAAAAGTCCGTACTGTGTTTGGTCGTGTCTTTCATTTTTCCATTACAAATGACTGGAACTCACTACAAAACAAGCTCAAACTAACAGCTCTCACCTCTCTCAACATGTTCAAACAAAAGCTGCAACAAGTCATGGAAGAGAGAGAGAGAGAAGTCAGGGCTGGTCTGCAAGTATAGCAACTGACTGCTATACTTGCTGACCAGCCCTGATTTTTCTCTCTCTCTCTCTTCCATTTTTACAAAGAACATACAGTAATCCGCCTTTTTTTTTTTGTACATCGTGTTTATTTATTTACCTATGTTGTTTTTAGCCATTTTCTTATGTGTTTGTCATACTGTATTGTATATGTGCTGTTTGTGTCACTT